>NW_027331946.1:5374598-5567098 GCF_048418815.1 Hemitrygon akajei
CGGTGGGCTGGTGGTGGGGCGTTGAGCGTCCTGCTGGTGGGAGATCCCTGGAGTGGGGGCGGTGGGCTGGTGGTGGGGGCGTTGAGCGTCCTGCTGGGTGGGAGATCCCTGGAGTGGGGGCGGTGGGCTGGAGGTGGGGCGTTGAGCGTCCTGCTGGTGGGAGATCCCTGGAGTGGGGGCGGTGGGCTGGTGGTGGGGCGTTGAGCGTCCTGCTGGGGGGAGATCCCTGGAGTGGGGGCGGTGGGCTGGTGGTGGGACGTTGAGCGTCCTGCTGGTGGGAGATCCCTGGAGTGGGGGCGGTGGGCTGGAGGTGGGGCGTTGAGCGTCCTGCTGGTGGGAGATCCCTGGAGTGGGGGGCGGTGGGCTGGTGGTGGGGGCGTTGAGCGTCCTGCTGGTGGGAGATCCCTGGAGTGGGGGCGGTGGGCTGGTGGTGGGGGGTTTGAGCGTCCTGCTGGTGGGAGATCCCTGGAGTGGGGGCGGTGGGCTGGTGGTGGGGCGTTGAGCGTCCTGCTGGTGGGAGATCCCTGGAGTGGGGGCGGTGGGCTGGTGGGTGGGGCGTTGAGCGTCCCTGCTGGTGGGAGATCCCTGGAGTGGGGGCGGGTGGGCTGGTGGTGGGGCGTTGAGCGTCCTGCTGGTGGGAGATCCCTGGAGTGGGGGCGGTGGGCTGGTGGTGGGGCGTTGAGCGTCCTGCTGGTGGGAGATCCCTGGAGTGGGGGCGGTGGGCTGGTGGTGGGACGTTGAGCGTCCTGCTGGTGGGAGATCCCTGGAGTGGGGGCGGTGGGCTGGTGGTGGGGCGTTGAGCGTCCTGCTGGTGGGAGATCCCTGGAGTGGGGGGCGGTGGGCTGGTGGTGGGGGCGTTGAGCGTCCTGCTGGTGGGAGATCCCTGGAGTGGGGGCGTGGGCTGGTGGTGGGGGCGTTGAGCGTCCTGCTGGTGGGAGATCCCTGGAGTGGGGGGGCGGTGGGCTGGTGGTGGGGCCGTTGAGCGTCCTGCTGGTGGGAGATCCCTGGAGTGGGGGCGGTGGGCTGGTGGTGGGACGTTGAGCGTCCTGCTGGTGGGAGATCCCTGGAGGTGGGGGCGGGTGGGCTGGTGGTGGGGCGTTGAGCGTCCTGCTGGTGGGAGATCCCTGGAGTGGGGGCGGTGGGCTGGTGGTGGGGCGTTGAGCGTCCTGCTGGTGGGAGATCCCTGGAGTGGGGGCGGTGGGGCTGGTGGTGGGGCGTTGAGCGTCCTGCTGGTGGGAGATCCCTGGAGTGGGGGGCGGTGGGGCTGGTGGTGGGGCGTTGAGCGTCCTGCTGGTGGGAGATCCCTGGAGTGGGGGGCGGTGGGCTGGTGGTGGGGGGTTGAGCGTCCTGCTGGTGGGAGATCCCTGCAGTGGGGGCGGTGGGCTGGTGGTGGGGGGTTGAGCGTCCTGCTGTGGGAGATCCCTGGAGTGGGGGCGGTGGGCTGGTGGTGGGACGTTGAGCGTCCTGCTGCTGTGGGAGATCCCTGCAGTGGGGGCGGTGGGCTGGTGGTGGGGCGTTGAGCGTCCTGCTGGTGGGAGATCCCTGGAGTGGGGGGCGGTGGGCTGGTGGTGGGGCGTTGAGCGTCCTGCTGGTGGGAGATCCCTGGAGTGGGGGCGGTGTGGGCTGGTGGTGGGGCGTTGAGCGTCCTGCTGGTGGGAGATCCCTGGAGTGGGGGCGGTGGGCTGGTGGTGGGACGTTGAGCGTCCTGCTGGTGGGAGATCCCTGGAGTGGGGGCGGTGGGCCTGGTGGTGGGGCGTTGAGCGTCCTGCTGGTGGGAGATCCCTGGAGTGGGGGCGGTGGGCTGGTGGTGGGGCGTTGAGCGTCCTGCTGGTGGGGAGATCCCTTGGAGTGGGGGCGGTGGGCTGGTGGTGGGGCGTTGAGCGTCCTGCTGGTGGGAGATCCCTGGAGTGGGGGCGGTGGGCTGGTGGTGGGGCGTTGAGCGTCCTGCTGGTGGGAGATCCCTGGAGTGGGGGCGGTGGGCTGGTGGTGGGACGTTGAGCGTCCCTGCTGGTGGGGAGATCCCTGGAGTGGGGGGCGGTGGGCTGGTGGTGGCGGATGTGTTGGTGAGATTGCGGCTCTCCACTCCGCCTGGGAGCAACGAAACAACCCCACAGAAACAGCAACAACACCTCAGGTTGTGATTCGGCTCGTGTTGATCCCGGTTTGTTGGGTGGCGCGGCCTGTGGCCCGGATGTGCCCATTGCACGCGCTCTCTATCAATAAATAAATAACCTTGCATGTCCCTATCATAAAGAGAAACTTAACAGCAAACTATTTGCTTTCGAATGCAGATGTCTGCTTACCATTGGTGGACTCCGCCCCCTCCTCCCGTTGACCCCGTCCTTCCAGTCACAGACCCATTCCATCCTGCCAATGACCGCGCTCCCCTCCTCCCATTGACTCCGCCTCCTCCACTAACTGCTCTCACTGACTCCGCCTCTCCTCCCAGAAAAGCCACTGTCTCAGTAATACTCCTCCCAATGATGTTCCTCTGGTTGGTCCTCAGCGGTGAACGGTGAACTAAGCGGGTTTGGTCAGGGCCCGTCTACATCACCGGTCTGGAAGAGGGGACCCAATGAAATGAAGTTCATTTTCCTGATCACAGCAAACACAAAAATCGATTCAATTATAACCCCCAGGGTTGCCTCAGGCTTGCTCAGCTCGTTCTCGTCTAGGCGGAGCAGCCTTCCCCCCACCAAACTGGGTAATCAGCCGGTGTGGATGCTGTGTGATGTCCCCGCCTCGCCAAAGAACAAACAGGACACCATATGCGATTAAATGAGTACAATTTATAAAGATTGCTATGACTAAGTGATTAATAACGATACAGTATATATGAAGGAAAAGAAAATAAAGAAAAGGCGCCAACTTATCAAAGTCCAAACCACTTCGTGCACAACCGTTGGAGCTCAATTACTGAAGTCTTCTGGCCACCATTCGATCCCCTCCGAACTCCTCGACTCGCAGCTCAGGACCACCCGAAGTGGTCAACCAAACACATCTATCTTCGTCTCCTCTCCTCGGGGTACCTCCTTGCCTTGGACCCCCGCTTGGGGTCCGTTCCTCGCCCAGTTTACAGCATCGCGTCCTCTCTCTCTCACCCCCCTCGCGCCGATCTCCCCAAAAACCCGCCAACAATAGCTTACAGACTCAGAAGAAAGAACAACATTAATCCCAATTGGTTTACAAAGGAATACAATTCTCGTTATCAGTAAATTTTAACCCAAACAAGCTTCCAGCACTCTCCCGCAACAAAGAAGCATTCCTGCTGTTAACAAAACAAAGAACCCATTTTGATTAACATACGCAGTAACAAAGAAAAAGAAGAAACCCCCTTTACACAACGGTGGATATGGATAGTCTGCACTGTGGTATGTACAGGTTCAGAGAGAGGGCAAAGGTATTTCTGATGGATTACAACGCTGGGATTGCGAGTTTCCCCACTTTGGAAAAGAAAAACAATTCATTATTTAAACAGTGCAGGATTGCTGAGAGCTTTCGCGGGGATGCACTGGAGTGCTTTGGTATGACTCGCAAAAGGTGCAACTGCTTGTGAGAAGGCAAATGAAAGGCCGATCTTCGTAGCTGGAGGGTTTGAATTTCAGAACAGGGAGATTATGCTGTGTATTTTCAGGGTAGTGCCGATGCAGCAGCCGGTGGACCGTATGCAGTTCTGCTCTCCCTACTTAAGGAAAGATCGAACACAAGACGGGCCCTTCGGCCCACGGCATGCTGACTATTCAATTTACCCCTCTGTCAACCTAGCACTTCCACCTACACAGTCTATATCCTTCCATTTTGCTTTCATAGACACGGAGATCGAGAGAATTGAAATTTCCCCAATGTATATGCCTCTTCCCACCTCCCAGTAGCGCGTTCCACGCTTCCACCAATCTCTGACAACCCCCGAAAATTTCCATTAATCACCTTCAACAAATGTCCTGTGGTACTTGCCATTTCCGCCCCGGGGAAAATAATTCTGTATGTCTGCACAATCTATGCCTCTTATCATCTTGAACATCCCTGTCAATTCACCTTTCATTCCCCTTCGCTCCGAAGTGAAGAGCCCTGGCTCGCTCAAACTATCCCCACAAGACACGCTCTCTAACCGAGGCAGCAACCTGGTAAATCTCCTCTGCACCCTCTCTAAAGCTTCCATTTCCTTCCTATGACGGGGCGACCAGAGCCCAGGACTAGGAACGGTGCAATCGTACTGATGGGATTCTACCGCAGTCTCCCAAATAGCCCCAGGGATTGTGAAGATCACATATGTAATCCGATTCAAGAAATATGTTAAAGTGATGGCATTGTTGCCATGAGGCATTTCACTATTATAAACTGGGACCTTCTTAGTGCAAGGAGTTCAGATGGGGCTGGATTTGTGAAGTGTATGCTGTACATTTTATTGGATCATTATGTGGGCGGTGCAACGAGAGAAGGGGCAGTACTGGACCTGGTGTTGGGTAATGAGCCTGGTCAGGTGACTCACCTCTCAGTCGGGGAGCAGTTAGGGAACAGTGATCACATCTCAGTAACTTTCAGGACAGCTGGAGATGAGGATAGGGAGAGTTTTTAATTGCAGTAGGACACATTAGGCATACAATAAGCAGAGTTCTTTCGGAAGAACTTTTCTCTAGAAAATCCACATCAGACATGCGCAGAACGTTTGAAGATCAGTGGCTTAGAGTGCAGGAATGGTGTGTCCCCGTTAGAAGGAAGGACGGGAATGGGAAGATAAGACAGCCTTGGATGCCCAGAGAGGTGATGAATGCAGTCAAGATGAAAAAGGAAACGTAGGTAAAGCTTCAGAAGTCAGGATCAAACGAAGCACATCAGGAGAATAAAGACGCCTGGAAAGAAGAAAGGAAGGGAACTAGGAAAAGCCAGGATGACCGTGAAATGTCCTTGGCGAATAAAATTCAGGAGCATCCCAAGGTTTTTTCATGCCTGCATCAAGAGCAAGAGGATTACTCGGGAGAAGGTGGGATTACTCAGGGATACAGGGTGAAATATTCGCTTGTCTCCAGAGAACGTGGGTGAGGCAGAATGAGTACTTTGCTTCCGTATCTAACAAGGAAACGTGTATGGAGGCCCAGGAGATCAGTGCTGAGTGTAGAAACACGTTACGGTGATTAGAGGTCAAGCAGGAGGAAGTGTTGGGCCTCCTAATGAGTATTAACTTGGAGGTCTCCAGGGCCTGATGGGATTTAGACCAGGTTATTGAAGGAGGAAAGTGACAAGACTGATGGAGTATTGAATGGTACGTTCGTGTCCTCCAGGCACAGGACACATCCCGGATGATTGGCAAGTCGCTAATGTTGTATCGCTATTTAAGAAGTGAACAAGGGAAAGTCCTGCGAACGACAGACCGGAGAGATTCACATCAGTTCTATGGAAATTGCTGGCGAAAGTTCTTAGGGACAGTCGAACTGTGTATTTGGAAACCCATGGACTGATTAGGTATAGCCGGCTTGTCTCTGTGCGGAGCTGGGCTTGCTTAAAAACTTAGAACCATAGAAGGACCACAGAACATTACAGCACAGAAACAGGCCTTTTGGCCCTTCTTGGCTATACCGAACCATTTTTCTGCCTAGTCCCACTGACCTGCACCTGGGCCATATCCCTCCAAACCCCTCTCATCCATGTACCTGTCCAAGTATTTCTTCAATGTCAAAAGTGAGCCCGCATTCACCACTTCATTTGGCAGCTCATTCCACACTCCCACCACTCTCTGCGTGAAGAAGCACCTTCCCCAATGTTCCCTTTAAACTTTCCCCCTTCACCATTAACCCATGACCTCTGTATTTTTTTCTCCCCGAGCCTCAGTGGAAAAAGCCTGCTTGCATTCACTCTATCTATACCCATCATAATTTTATACACCTCTATCAAATCACCCCTCATTCTCCGACGCTCCGGGAATAAAGTCATAACCTATTTAATTTTTCTCTGTAACTCAGTTTCTCAAATCCCCGCAACATCCTTGTAAACCTTCTCTGCACTCTTTCAACGTTATTAATATCCTTCCTGTAATTAGGTGACCAGAACTGCACACAATACTCCAAATTCGGTCTCACCAATGTCGTATACAACCTCACCGTTACATTCCCACTTTTATACTCAATACTTTGATTTATAAAGTCCAATGTACCAAAAGCTCTCTTTACGACCCTATCTACTTGTGACGCCACTTTTAGGGAATTCTGTATCTGTACTTCTAGATCCCTCTGTTCGACTGCACTCCTCAGTGTCCTACCATTTACCTTGTATGTTCTATCTTGGTTTGACCTTCCGAAGTGCAATACCTGACAGTTGTCCGCATTAAAAGCCATCTACCATTTTCAGCCTATTCCTCCAACTGGTCCAAATCCCTCTGGAAGCTTTGAAAACCTTCCTCACTGTCCACTACACCCCCGATCTTTGAATCATCAGTAGATTTGCTGATCCAATTTACCACATTATCATCCAGATCATTGATATAGCTGACAAATAACAATGGACCCAGCACTGATCCCTGTGGTACACCACTAGTCATAGGCCTCCACTCAGAGTAGCAATCCTCCACTACCAATCTCTGGTTTCTTCCATTGAGCCAATGTCTAATCCAATTTACTACCTCTCCATGTATACCTGGCGACTGAATCTTCCTAACTAACCTCCCATGAGGGACCTTGTCAAAGGCCTTACTGAAGTCAATGTAGACAACATCCACTGCCTTCCCTTCATCCACTTTCCTGGTAACTTTCTCTAGAAACCAATGGATTTGTTAAACATGACCTACCACGCACAAATCCATACTAACTTTTTCTAATAAGTCTCTGTCTATCAAAATACCTGTAAATCCTATCTCTTAGTTTTCCTTCCAATAATTTACCTACTACCAATGTCAAACTTACGGGCCTATAATCTCCCGGCTTACTTTTTGACCCACTTTTAAACAATGGAACTACATGAGCTGTCCTCCAATCCTCCGGCACTTGATCCGTGGATATCAAAATTTAAAATATTTCTGCCAGGGCCCCTGCAATTTCAACACTAGTATCCCTCAAGGTCCGAGGGAATACCCTGTCAGGTCCTGGGGATTTATCTACTCTGATTTGCCTCAAGACAGCAAGCGCCTCTTCCTCTTTAATCTGTATAAGTTCCATGACCTCCCTACTTGTTTGCCTTGTTTCCATAGACTCCATTCCAGTTTCCTTAGTAAATACAGATGCAAAACACCCATTTAATATCTCTCCCATTTCTTTTGGTTCCATACATAGCCAACCACTCTGATCTTCAAGAGGACCAATTTTATCCCTTACTATCCTTTTGCTCTTAACATACCTGCAGAAGCTCATCGGATTATCCTTCACCCTGACTGCCAAAGCAACCTCATGTCTTCTTTTAGCCCTCCTGATGTCTTTTTTAAGTATTTTCTTATTCTTTTTATACTCCTCTAGCATCTTATTTCCTCCCTGTTGCCTATACATGTTATACATCTCTCTCTTCTTCTTTATCAGAGTTCCAAAATCCCTCGAGAACCAAGGTTCCTTATTCTTATTCATTTTGCCTTTAACCCTGACAGGAACATACAGACTCTGCGCTCTCAAAATTTCTCCTTTGAAGGCCTCCCGTTTACCAGTCACAACCTTGCCAGAGAACAACCTGTCCCAATCTACGCATTTCAGATCCTTATTCATTTCTTCAAATTTGGCCTTTTTCCAGTTTAGAACTTCAACCCGAGGACCAGATATCTATCTTTATCCATGATCAAGTTGAAACTAATGACGTTGTGATCACTGGAACCAAAGTGTTCCCCTACACACACTTCCGTCACCTGTCCTAACTCGTTTCCTAATAGGAGATCTCATATTGCATTCTTCCTAGTTGGTACATCTATATATTGATTTAGAAAACTTTCCTGAACACATTTCACAAACTCTAACCCATCTAGACCTTTAACAACATGGGAGTACCAATCAATATGTGGAAAATTAAAATCCCCGACAATCACAACTTTCTGTCTCCTGCAGTTGTCTGTTCTCTGTCTGCAGGTTTGTTCCTCCAATTCTCGCTGACTATTGGATGGTCTATAATACAACCTTATTAAAGTGGTTATACCTGCCCTGTTTCTCAGCTCCACCCATATGGCCTCAGTAGACAAGCCCTCTAATCTTTCCTGCCAAAACACTGCTGTAATATTTTCCCTGACTAGCAAAGCCACCCCCCACCCCCCCACCCTTCATCTCTCTGCCTCTATCACGTCTGAAACATCAGAACCCTGGAACATTGAGCTGCCAGTCCTGTCCCTCCTGTAGCCAAGTTTCACTAATGGAAACACTTGGATCTCCCCAGATCAACCAGCTGAAACCCTGAGAAACATTGTACACTGTTCATCACAGATCATACCCCCTCGTCTGCAACATCTTCAGCCTTACGATGTACGTTTGTAGATCGCAGTGTCCTATTATCTCCATGTCTCTTTGAAGGAACTGGGTAAAGGCTGCCGCATTCTCCTTAACACACACACACAACCCATGTAGTGTGTTAAAACAGCTGATTCTACCTCAGACCCACTCCACAGACAAACACTGTGACCTGAGGTGAACAGGATGTATTGTAAACACTCTGAAACTTTAAAGGTTTCAGATCAACTTCTGCTTCATCCAGGAACTGGAGCTCCTTCAATTAACCTGTCACCCCAACAGCTCAACAGTAGATGCCTTCTTGTCTGTGTTCTGAATGATCCAGACAACTGGAAATACAAGTCAGCTTCTTCCCACTACATCACGTTCTTGAACTGACCTGAATGACCCCAATTCCATCTCTGTACGTTTCTTCAATCTGTAAAATGCTATTATTTTTGTTTTCCTTTATTGTGTAATTTATGTGCAATTAATGTTAATTTAATTTGTGTAATTAATGTCTGACATGATTGTAACGCTCTGAACTGTTGTTGCAAAAAGCTAACTTTCATGACATTTACACCCTGGTTATATTTGCCCAGGACTCCATAATGTACTGGTTAGGCACAGGAGTACATTCAGCCAGAGACTCATTCCACCGAGATGCAACACTGAGCGTCATAGGAAGTCATTCCTACCTGTGGCCATCAAACTTTACAACTCCTCCCTCGGAGTGTCAGACACCCTGAGCCAATAGTCTGGTCCTGGTCTTATTTACACTTGGCATGATTAACTTATTATTATTTAATTATTTATGGTTTTATATTGCTATATTTCTACACTATTCTTGGTTGGCGCGGCTGTAACGAAACCCACTGAACTTGTGAGTGGACCCGATGGAGCCCGAGGTGAGGGCCTGTTACTCGGGCTGTGGAGATCGAATGGAGTGATGATCTGTCCCAATGTCTCACAGTCTGGTACTTACCACAGTTTCTGTATTTTACACTCCGGGTTCCTCAGAGCCTCAGACAGCAGTTTCACTCCTGAATCTCCCAGTTCATTCTCAGCCAGGTCCAGCTCCGTCAGTGAGCGGTTTGTACTGAGAGCAGAGACGAGATCCACAACACCAGCAGCTGTGAGACCGACAGACCGTAGACTGTGGATCAGAGAGAGATGAGAAGTTTAATCCCAGGGTTTATTAATCCCACTTTCACCAAGACCCACAGTAATGTTCAGTGTTTGTTAATCCACAATTACTGATAACACCAATGTTCAGCATCAGACACCAGTGAGTATAAACATCACTGCACCTTCCGAACTGGAAACACTCAAATCTCCCCAGAACAAATGGCAGAACCCAGGAGACATTGTATATTTGTGTTCATCCTCTACATCCCAGCCCCACTCCACAGTACACCACCACTCTGGACCTTGTGCTCTATACTGAATCACAGGGAGGCAGTGTAACCTTCCACACTCCCAGCTTCCCCTCCCCTTGTCCCGACTCCACAGAAAAACCCAGCACATCCCTGTGTTCCTCACATCATCCCAGAGGACATCCTCTGGACAGGGTGTCAGACGACACAACTGCCTCTCCGTCTGTGCAGACATTCTGTGCTCACAGAACCAACCCTGCAGGGGACTCCGCTCACCATCTATGTTAACTGTACATCCCAACCCAACACCACACCGACACAATGCTGCCTCGGGGAAACACCAACATTGCAAACTGGTTTCACCACAGCAAGAATATTCTCCAACCCCACACTGAGAGCTGAGGGTTGTAAAGGTTTTAAGTTCAGTAATAACCAGCTCCAGGTCAAAATTTGGAGAATTAAAGTTACCAAAGCACTGAGTCAAGTTTAAGTCCATCAGTGAGAAATGTTCACAATTACAATGTGCAGATTGTGCCCAAAACTGCACACTGTTTTCCAAATGGGGTTTCACCAGTGCCCCACAGAGCCTCATTAACACCTCCTTACTCTTATACACTATTCCTTTTGAAATGAATGTCAACATAGCATTCGCTTTCTTTACTGCCGATCCACCCTGATGGTTAACCTTTACGGTATCCTGCACTAAGACTCCCAAGACCCTTTATACTTCAGAGTTTTGAATTTTATCCCCGTACAACCGTACATTTCTTGACATTGTATCTCATCTGCTATTTTTTTTTGCCCACTCTCCTAAACTGACCAAGTCTCTCTGCAACCTTTCTGTTTCCTCAACGCTTCCTGCTCCTCCACCTATCTTGGTGTCATCCGCAAAGTTAGCCACAAAACCATTTAATCCATAATCTAAATCATCGATCTACAGTGTAAAGATAAGAGGCCCCAACACCGACCCCTGTGGAACACCACTGGTAACCGGCAACCAATCAGAATAGGATCCCTGTATTCCCACTCTTTTCTTTCGGCCGATCAGCCAATGCTTCACCCATTCCAATATCCTTCCTGTAATTCCATGGACCCTCATCTTATTAAGCAGCCTCTTATGCGGCACCTTATCAAAGGCCTTTTTAAAATCCAAATACACAACATCCACAGCCTCTCCCTTGTTAATCTTATTTGAGATTACCTCAAAAAATTCCAATAGGTTGGTGAGGCAGGATCTTCCCTTCATGAAACCACGTTGGCTTGGGCCTATTTTGTCATGCACCTCAAGGTATTTCATAACCTCGTCCTTGAGGATCGACTCCAATAACTTTCCAACTACCGATGTCAGACTACTAGATCTGGAATTTTCTGTTTGCTGCCTCCCCCCCTTTCTTAAACAACGGAACTACATTTGCGACCTTCCAGTCCTCCGGGACCGTGCCAGAGTCTACTGATTCCTGGAAGATTATTTCCAATGCCTCCACAATCTCCCCACTCCTTCAGAATCCGAGGATGCACTTCATCCGGTCTGGGAGACTCATCTATCCTTAGTCTATTTACCTTCTCAAGCACTTTCTCTCTGGTAATCTTGACTGTACCTAGTTCTATTCCCTGAGACCTCTGGCTATCAGGTATGTTGCTAATGTCTTCCACAGTGAAGACTGATGCAAAATTCTCATTTAGTTCCTCTGCCATCTCTTTGTTACCCATTATAATTTCTCCAGCATCCTTTTCGATAGGTCCTATATCTACCTGTGTCACTCTTTTACTCTTCATATTTTTTTTAAAAAAACTCTTAGTGTTCTTTTTTATGTTAATTGCCAATTTCCTTTCATAATTCATCTTTTCTTTCCTAATGACTTTCTTAGTTTCCTTCTGTAATTTTTTAAAATTCGTCCAATCTTCAGTTTTCCCTCTAATTTTTGCTTCCTTGTACTTTTGCTTTTATTTTAGCCTGAACTTCTCTCGTTAGCCACGTTTGTGTCGTTTTTCCTTTTATGATTTTATTTTTTCTTGGAATATATTTTTCCTGCACTCTCCTTATTTCTTGTAGGAATTTCGTTCAATTCTGCTCTACCGTCCCTCCATTTAGCTTACTTTTCCAATCAGCTTGGGCCAGTTCCTCTCTCATACCACTGTAATTTCCTTTGTCCACTGAAATATCGATACACCTGATACCAGCTTCTCCTTTTCAGATTTGAAACTGAACTCGATCATATTATGATCACTACTTCTATTACCTCTAGCTCCCTAATCACCTCAGTCTCATTACACAGCACCCAATCCAAAACAGCTGATACCTGGTGGGCTTATGGACAAGCTGCTCCAGAAAGCCATCCCGTAGGCATTCTACAAACTCCCTCTCCTGAGATCCAGTATCTTCCTGACTTTCCCAATCCACTTCCATATTAAAATCCCCCATAATTATCTTGACATTTTCTTTCTGGCACGCTGTTTCTATTTCCAGCTGTAACTTGTAGTCCATATCCCGGCTGCTGTTTGGAGGCCTGTATATAACTGCTATTAGTGTCTTTTTACCCTTGTCATTTAATAACTCGACCCATAAGGATCCTACCTCTGCTGATCCTATGTCCCTTCTTTCTAGTGATTTGATATCGTTGCTTACCATCAGGGCCACGCCACCCCCTTTACCTACCTTCCTATCTTTCCTATACACTGTGTATCCTTGAACATTCAACTCCCAATCACATCCATCATTCAGTCATGACTCAGTGATGGCCACTCTGTAATATCTTTTAACCTGTAGTTGTACATCAAGGTCATCCACTTTATTTCTAATGCTGCGGGCATTTAAGTATAGTACACTTAGATCAGTATCTGTTACTGATTTTGCTATACTTCTATTGCACAGCAAATTATTCTGTCTATTCACTGCCTGTCCTTCTTGCCATCTTTGCTGCACAGTATCCTTGACTTATTTCTATTTTCCTCTTCCTCGACCCTAACACCCTGGTTTCCTTCCCCTTGCCAACTTAGTTTAAACCCTCCCTAACAGCAATATTGAACAATCCCGCCAGGATATTAGTACCCTTTGAGTTCAGGTGTAACCCATTGTTTCTGTATAAGTCATGCCTTCCCCAAAATAGATCCCAGTGATCCAAGAATTTGAAGCCCTGCCCCCTGCACCAGTTACTTAGCCACACATTCTTCTGCTTAATTCTGCTATTCTTACCATCATCGGCACGTGGCTCAGGCAGTAATCCTGAGATTATTACTCTGGAGGTCTGGCATTTCAATTTTCTTCCTAACTCCCAGTAATCTTCCTGTTAATGTTATTGATACCAACATGTACTTCTGGTTGCTCGCCCTCTCTTCTCTGAATACTCTGGACCCGATCCGAGACATCCCGTACCCTGGCACCAGGGAGGCAACACACCATTCGGGTATCCTCGACCAGCTCGCAGAATCTCTTGTCTGTTCCTCTTAGGATGGAATCCCCTATAACTACGGCATTTCTCCTTGCTCTCTTGATCACGGCACTGGGCAGAGGGCCAGAGTACCGTTCGTTGTGGTCTTCCTCTGTTAGGTCAACCTCTCCAACAGTACCTAAAACTATATATCGATTCCTGAGAGGGACTGTCACAGAGGTGCAGTCCACGATCTCTCCATAGGTGCTATCGATCACCTCCTCACTTTCTGTAATTAACTGAAGGTCATCAAGTTGTTGCTCCAGATCCCTCACACGATCCCTAAGGAGCTTCATCTCATTGCATCTGGAGCAGATGTATTCCTGGGGGAGGCTGGGAGTCTCCCAAGGTCCCCACATTTGGCACTCCAGGCACAACACTAATCCTAAATGCATACCTCTAATCCTACCGTTAGCTCTAAATAAATAAACCTGTAACCTACCACTTAACTGTAAGACTCAACGGTCGCAGGAAGCCTCTTCCCGTTTCTGCCTAAGCCCGTTGAGCCGAAGCCCTATCACTCTGTACCCGCTCACGCCGCTGCCGCTGGAAATGGCGGTGTTCTTTTTAAATCTTCCGCGCTCTGAGGTCACGCGCCTGCGCAGTCGTGCCTCTTTTATCCCAAGTAGTTTGAAAAATAATCTAAACTTTTTCCCGAAAAAACGGCGACTTACTCCGCTGCCTGCTTGCTGCGGTTCAGAAAATAATATGTATTATTTTGTTTTTCTCGTGTCAAGCTGATAAAACTAGGGGTACGGGCACACTCATTTCTCAATTGCTCAGAACTTCCCGACTATTCTAATGGTGGTTAGTAATTCTGGAGATTTACTGACATACTGCTGTGTGAGGATGGTGACGGGTGGGGAGGATGGTGGGGGGGGGGAGATGGAGGAGTTGAGGCGTGTGGACAGAGGAGAGATTTTGGTGCGGGAGAGTAACCAGAGCATCACAAGGGAAAGGGTCTGAGGTTCCTCATTCTCGCCCCGTTCGCCAGTTCCTCCTGTCTCCGAGCTTCGGTGCAACTTTCCGCAACTCTGAATGGAGCCTTCCACGCGTCGCTGTTCTGATCACATCCCGTCTCCGATTGACACTGATCCTGACATTCACTGTGTCTCTCCCTCTCTCTCTTTAACTATCACACTTTCTTTAATCTCACTCTCTGCTCGGTCTCTCTCTGTCTCCCTCTCTCTGTCTTTCTCTCTCTCGCCCCCCCTCTCTCTCTCTCTCTCTCTCTCTCTCTCTCTCTCTCTCTCTCTCTCTCTCTCTCTCTCTCTCTCTCTCCCTTTCTCGGTCTTACTCATTGCTCCCTCCGACTTACACTTTCCCTCTCGGGTTTGTTTTCTGTTTTTTTTCTGTCTCTCTCCCGTATTTGTCTGTATGTCTGGGATCGGGGGAGAAAAAAAGAGACAGAGAGTGAGACAGAGAGAGAGGAGAGAGAAAGAGAGAGGAAGAGAATGAGAGAGAGAGAGAGAGCGAAAGAGAGAATGAGAGAGAGACAGAGATGTGAATGAGACAGTGAGAGAGAAAGAGAGAGAGAATGAGAGACAGACAGAGAGACAGAGACAGAAAGAGTGAGAGAGAGAATCAGAAAGAGAGACAGAGAGAGAACGGGAGAGAGAACAGAGAGGGAATGAGAGAGAGAGAAATAAGAGAGAGAGAAATAAGAGAGACAGACAGACAGAGAGAGAGACAGAAAGAGAGTGAGAGCGAATCAGAGAGAGTGAGTGAGACACATAGAGAGAGAAAGGGAGAGAGAATGAGAGAGAGACAGAGACAGAAAGAGAGATAGACAGAGAGAGACAGAGATAGAGAGAGAGACAGAGAAAGAGAGAGAGAGAAAGGAAGAGAGAGACAGAGACAGAAAGACAGAGAGACAGACAGAGAGAGAGAGACAGAGAAAGAGACGGGAGAGAAAGAGCTCTGGGGTAGAGAGTCTGGAGTGGGTCTGAGAGTCTGAGACAGACAGACGGGGTGAGGAGAGTCTGGAGAGGGAGAGAGAGAGTCTGAGACAGACAGACGGGGTGAGGAGAGTCTGGAGAGGGAGAGAGAGTCTGAGACAGACAGACGGGGTGAGGAGAGTCTGGAGAGGGAGAGAGAGGGTCTGAGGCAGACAGACGGGGGTAAGGGGGCAGTTGAGAAGGACCCTGGAGGAAGAAAACCCTGTCTAATTACCATCAGCAGATATATTTCATTGATTCTATTATGGTTATTATTTTATGTCGGTTTTCTGGGTTTGCATGCAAGAAAAAATAATGTCGGAGCTGTATATGGTGACATAAATCTACTTTCATGATAAATTTGGTTTTAACTTTGAGAGAGACTGTTGGAGAGAGAACGATTGTGGAGAGAAGAGAGTGAGACGAGGAGAAAGGCCAGTGAGGGAGAGGGTGAGTTCAAGACGGGAGATAGACCAGTAGGAGAGGGAGAGAAATCGCAGATGAGAGAGAGAGAGTGATGGGGACAGGGAGTCCCGTTAGGAGTGCGGACGGTGGGAGAGGACGGCAAGGGGTGTGGTCCCTCAGGCGGGATTTTGTAGACGGGGAGGGGGTAAGGGTGCCAATCTCTACCCCTAGCTACATTCCTCCCCTGGTGACCCCCCAGTTACAGCTCCCGGTTTACGAGTCACCCTTTCCCATCCTCGCCATCCCGTCACTCCTGAAAATTTCCGCTCTCTGTTCCCTCGCCCTCCCTTCCATCACCGCCCATCTCACCCTGGCTGGCGGCCATTTTCTGATGGTTACCATTGACAACCGCTCTCCCAGCATCGTAGAAATAGTCACACCGTTTTCCTCACCTTCCACTCACTTCCCTCCCTGTTTATCCAATCTCAACTCCTCATCCCTCCTCTCCTTCCCCTCAGCGTTCGCTCTCACATCTCTCCATTTAACCTTCTGCCGACAGCCATTTTGTGACAGGGCGTGACCCTCCCTCCCACTTCCTCCACCACGAAGTGTCACTTCTTCACACTCATCATCTTTTCACCCTACCTCCTCTCCCATTATTCGCAAACCCCTTCCCTCCCCTCACCACCTCGATGCTCGGCACCTTATGCTGGTTGGCGGCCATTTTGCGATACCAATTTTCGCTTCCCCTCATCGCCTTCCGTCTCTCTGTTACCCAGCGAGTCCCTCCCCTATTCACCCAATCACTTCTGACCCTCTCTGACCCCTCGCCCTTTCTCCCGCCATCCACCACATCCTGGGTGGTGAACATTTTCTGATGGGAAATTTCGCTTCCCCCCCCCCCGCCCCCCGTCGTTGAGTCAGTCGCTCCCCTCTCCCTCCGTTGAGACATTCCACTCTCCGGCCCATCAGCCCTGACCGCGTCGCGACTTCTTGCTCCCCCTTTCCCTCGTCCACACCTTTCTTGCAGCTCGTCTTACTTGCGAAGGAAATGTCGCCACCCATCGTTCCTCCACTATTGAAAACGTCACACTCCCACCCTACCCATTCTGTTCCTCCCCTCCCTGCCCAATCAGACCACTCCCTCCCGTCCCATTACACCCCCTCCCTTCCCATCCCATCACTTCCCCTCCCTCCCCCTCCCATCACTCCCGCTCCCTTCCCGTTGTTTCACTCCTCCTCACCCCGTCTTTATCTTCTCCATGTCGGCCACCAGTTTGTGACAGGAACTTCCACCCCTCCCCTTTCCGTCCCCTATTGAGTCAGTGACTTCGCCACGCTCACCGTCTCATCAGTCCACTCCTCGTCCCATCACTCCTCTTCCTCCCAAACCCCTCACCCCTCCTCCCCAAAACCCACATGTATATGTGCATGTGTGAATATCTGAGATATATACATTAGTTTATTCAATCACAACATCATTAGAATTAAAACATATATAAAATACGCAAAGACGATATAAAACACAAATTAAAATACTGTTATTACAATCAATAACACACTCGATCCCGGGATTGTATCCATGGGCACCGCATGTTCCTTCGCCATAGATTCTGTGTGTGACAGTGGCCATTGTAAGTCAGTGCCTGCGGTAAACTATGTATACCTGTCTGGACACGCCCCTCTGCTGACTGCTCCTGTGGCTCCTCCCACATACCCCTGTATAAAGGCGATTGGAGGCACTGCTCCTCCCTCAGTCTCTAAACTAATTTGTAAGGGGGATGGGACCCGGAGCGATAGAGCAGTGAAAGAAGTGCATGGAGTAAAGCCAGATCTACCATATAGAGAGGCTTTGAGGAAAGAGAAGCAGAATAAAGGGTGTAAAGGTAGTAAGGTAGAAGGGGTAAAGTGTGTGTATTTCAATGCAAAAAGCATCAGGAACAAAGGTGATGAACTGAGAGCTTGGATACATTCATGGAATTATGATGTAGGGGCCATTACGGAGACTTGGCTGGCACCAGTGCAGGAATGGATTCTCAATATTCCTGGATTTCAGTGCTTTAAAAGGGATAGAGAGGGAGGAAAAGGGGAGGAGGGGTGACATTACTGCTCATACCCGGAGATTGCAGGATGACGTCATTCACCCGACACATTGACCTGGGGAATGAGAACTCGATGGGAGATGGATATACAGCGTCACGAGTCTGACTGTGAGCAGGTTTGTGCTTCGTTAGGGGGTTGCTCTGTTAATGAACCGGAGTACTGAAATGAACGGATATTTCACCGCGCTTTTCATCTGCTCTCGGAATCTGGACTGAGTGGCGTCGTAAATGAATATGTTCGTGCAGCAGCTGAAATTCCTTAGCAAATATCCGGCACAGGCGGAAATAATTTCCGAGTCATTCCCCTGTGTTCCTATCCCGGTGATGATAGTTGGAGATAAATTCTGCAACTTTCGTCATCCACAGGAGGATGAAGCTGCCGGAGAGGGTGAGGAGTAAATCCACAGACCTCTTCCGGCTCTCCATCTCCGGGTCACTGCTGTTTCCCCCCTTGCTCTGACCCCTTAGCCCCCTACGGACCCGACTGGCCACTAAAATGTGCCTGATTGTCAGAGCGTTGAGCAGCAGAATTACGCCGAATGGGAGGAACGGAGTTAAAACGATATCAAACCAGTCATACGCCACCCACGCCGGTTCAGTGAAGTAACTTGGCTTCGGATAACGGAACCATGGTCCATTGTGAATGATCTCTCTGTAAGTGAAGTAGAGTGGGCCGTTTTTCAGACAGAACAGACCGCTAGATGGCGCTAGAACAACGGCCGCCGTTCTCCTTTTCAGTTTCTGACAGCAAATGGCAACAAACCGATCGAAGGTGAAAGTGACGGTGAACCAGACGGAACAGTTCACGGCAATGCGGGACAGGACACGGAGAACAGTGCACACAGAGGGGACGTTCAGGAAACAAACGGGAAAATAATGATAATTGAGTTGATATAAAACGACCTCAGTGATAATTAAAAACACAAAATGCTAGCAGAATGCTATGGAGGAGGAAGTAACTACGTTTCGGGCCGAAACCCTTCATCAGGATGCTTCCTCCCATAGATGCTGTCTGGCCTGCTGAGTTCTGCCAGCATTTTGTGTTTTTATTTATTTCCAGCATCTGCAGATTCACTCGTGTTGCCTCAGTGATAATGACCAGTAGATCCACCGCTGCCATGGCCACCAGGTACCGCGTGGTGCAGAAGGAGAGGCCGCACCTTCCCCGGGACAGGATCACAATCGCCACTAAATTCACTGGAGAAAGAGAAACGAATGACATAAACATTATGATTCGCAGTCAGGAAACCCCAACTTAATCGCCCTCGTCTACCCATCACGGGTAAGGTTGAGTTACTGTTAACCTCAGATTCACTGCTATCGGAATCCAATGATTCGCCATTCACGAGCGGTAAAGAATTTCATCTGATATCCGTCTGTCCGGTACCGCACATCTGATTGCCAGCTACCCTAAAATGGAATAATTTATTGCCAACATCTGTATTTTTCGTCTGACAACGATTGTTCAAATGCAAACTCGCACATCACTGTCTTTTCCTCGGGGGAATTTATCCGAGATAATACTTGTAATTTCATACTTTATAGGGAATTAGAGAATCGTTCCTGTTATTGCTGATGGACTAGACAGTTCAGAGAGATGGGGCAGAAAAGGAATAAAAGGGTGAGGAGAGGGGTGGAGAGAGGAGGATAGGGTTGGGAGAAGAGATGGAGAGAGAAGACGGGACCCGGAGGGAGGGAAGTGACTGAGGGAGAGAGAGGCTGAGCGTGTGGGTGTTGGGACTCATCCCCTCACCTTTCTCCCCCTCCCCTCCTCAATCTGACCCCTCCCTCTCCCTCCCCCGCAGAAAATGGTGGTGGTCCACACCACCCAGTGCGCACCGCCAGACCTCGCCTCCATCTTCTCCGGCAAGCCGGTGCCCAATCCTGCCTTTGACGGGCCCACGTGACGACACGTCCCTCTACTCTACGCTCAGCCCGAAAGAAATATCAGGGCGGGATTTTGGAGACGGAGGGGGAAGGAGGGTAACGGTACCAGTCACATTCCTCCCCGTGGGAAAGCCCCAGTTCCAGCTCCCTTGTTACGAGTCGCCCTCTCCCACCCTCGGCTCCCGTCACTCGTGAAACACTCCGATCTCTGTCCCCTCGCTCTCCCCTCTATCACCGCCCATCTCACCCTGGTCGGCGGCCATTTTGTGATGGTTACCATTGGCAACCGCTCTCCCAGCATCATAGAATGGGGCACACCCTTTTCCTCACCTTTCACTCACTTCCCTCCCTGTTTATTCAATCTCATCTCCTCATCCCTCCTCTCCTTTCCGTCCCTCCTCACTCTCCCGATTCACCATTTAACATTCTGCCGGCAGCCATTCTGTGACAGTGTGAGATCCTCCCTCCCATCTCCCCCACCACGAAGTGTGTCATTTCCTCACACTCACCATCTTGTCAAACCCTTTCCTATCCCCTCACTCGCAAACCCCTTCCCTCCTCCCCCTCCCTTTCCTCTCCCCGCCACCTCGATGCTCTGCATCTTATGCTGGTTGGCTGCCACTTTGCGATGCCAATCTTCGCCTCTCCTCATCGCCCTCTCTCTCTGTTACCCAGTGAGTCACTCCCATACTCACCCCGTCACTCCTGACACTCTTTCCCCTCTCTGGCCCCTTGCCCGTTCTCCCGCCATCCACCACATCCTGGGTGGTGAACATTTTCTGATGGGAAATGTTCTCCCGTCCCTCCGTCGTTGAGTGAGTCGCTCCCCTCTCCCTCTGTTGCGACACTCAACTCTCCGTCCCATCAGCCTTGGCCGCGACCCCGAAGCCCCCGCTCCACCTTTCCTCCAAGCATACCCCCTTTCTTGCAGCTCGTCTTATTTGCTAAGGAATTATCACCACCCATTCATCCTCCACTATTGAAAAAGTCACTCCCCCCACACTCCCCATCCTGTTCCTCCACAACCTGTCCAATCAGACCACTCCATCCCGTCCCATTACATCCTCTCCCTCCCCATCCCATTACATCCCCTCCCTCCACGTCGCATCACTTCCCCTCCCTCCCCGTCCCATCACTCCCGCTCCCTTCCAGTCGTTTCACTCCTCCTCACCCCGTCTTTGTCTTCTCCATGTCGGCCACCAGTTTGTGACAGGAACTTTCGCTCCTCCACTTTCCGTCCCCTATTGAGTCAATGACTTCGCCACGCTCACCGTCTCCTCAGTCCACTCCTCGTCCCGTCACTCCTCTTCCTCCCAAACCCCTCACCCTGCTCCCCAAAACCCACATGTATATGTGTATGTGTGAATATCTGAGATATATACATTAGTTTATCCAATGACAGAATCATTAGAATTAAAACATATATGCAATATGGTAGACGATATAAAACACAAATTAAAATACTGTTATTACAATCAATAACACATTCGATCGCGGGATTGTATCCATGGGCACCGCATGTTCCCTCGCCATAGATTCTGAGTGTGACAGTGGCCATTGTAAGTCAGTGTCTCACTCCATCCCTGGCGGCCACATTAACCAAGGATTCGCCCATTTTAAATCAGCGCGTCCCTCCCTCTCTTGTGCTCACTTCTACCAAAGCCGCCAGTCCCTCCCCAGCGGCCATTTCCAGTGAAGCGTCGGCCATTTGAACTCAACGTGTCCTTCACTCCTTCTCTGCCGCTCACTTTAACCGAGTCGTCGCTGCCTCCTTGGTCCCGTTTCAACCCGGCCGAACGGGGTCTCCTTCAGTCACCACATCTCTCCCTCTTTGGTCCCGTTTCAACCCGGCCGAACGGGGTCTCCTTCAGTCACCACATCTCTCCCTCCTTGGTCCCGTTTCAACCCGGCCGAACGGGGTCTCCTTCAGTCACCACATCTCTCCCTCTTTGGTCCCGTTTCAACCCGGCCGAACGGGGTCTCCTTCAGTCACCACATCTCTCCCTCCTTGGTCCCGTTTCAACCCGGCCGAACGGGGTCTCCTTCAGTCACAACATCTCTCCCTCCTTGGTCCCGTTTCAACCCGGCCGAACGGGGTCTCCTTCAGTCACAACATCTCTCCCTCCTTGGTCCCGTTTCAACCCGGCCGAACGGGGTCTCCTTCAGTCACCACATCTCTCCCTCCTTGGTCCCGTTTCAACCCGGCCGATCGGGGTCTCCTTCAGTCACCACATCTCTCCCTCCTTGGTCCCGTTTCAACCCGGCCGAGCGGGGTCTCCTTCAGTCACCACATCTCTCCCTCCTTGGTCCCGTTTCAACCCGGCCGAGCGGGGTCTCCTTCAGTCACCACATCTCTCCCTCCTTGGTCCCGTTTCAACCCGGCCGATCGGGGTCTCCTTCAGTCACCACATCTCTCCCTCCTTAGTCCCGTTTCAACCCGGCCGAGCGGGGTCTCCTTCAGTCAATACATCTCTCCCTTTGTCTCAACAGAATAAACGATGGAGTCTCACCTCCTCCCTTCCTGGCGCTTACTTTAAACAAGGTATCACGAACCCTAAACTGCCCCGTCAGACATTTTAAGCGAAACAACGGCTATTTTATGTCAGAGCGTCACTCTCTTCCATTAGATCATTGTACATCGACCTATTACCCCCTCTCTCTTCTCAATGTGCCACTGTCTCAATTTCGGCCATTTTTCCCGGTGCATCTCTCCCTCCCTGTGAACCATTTGAATTCTGTCCATCACTCTCTCCCTGCCGGCCATTGTAACAAAGGAATCAGGGACTATTTCAGGTCGGGCCGCCACTCCCTCGGATTTGTCAGTGCATCCCTCCCTCCCTCCCTGGTGATCATTTTCAATGCGTGCGTCACCCCCTCCCTGGTGACAATGTTATCTCGGCGCAAAACTCTGCCCCTGGTAATAATTTTATATTCTGGCTTTAATGCAGAATCCTATTTTAATCAGCAGGTAACTCCCCACACCCCGTGATAATTTTCAGTCAGTGCACAATCCCCACCCTGTCGGTCATTTTAACTCTGCCTGTCACTCCCACTCTCTTGTCAGTGTATCACTCCCTCCCTGCCCGCGATGAGAAACAAGGTGACCGCGGCCATCTTAATTCGGTCCATCGGCCCCTCCCTGGCGCCCATTGTCACTCAGCCCATCACTTTCTCCCCGAGACCATTTTCAGTCAACCTTTCACTCCCTCCCTAGTGACCATTCTAAATCCTTCTGTCGTTCCCTCCCTAGTCACCATTTTCAATCGGGGGGCAGATAGCCAGAATGGGAGTTCGGTGGAGATGAGATCCCGGGCACCCAGATCCTGGGCATCCGACCTCCCTGAGCCTGGAGCTGAGACGCTACTGTGTCAGTGTGAGGAGCTCCGACCCACTGTTGCAGTGCACAGGCTGCGGGGGGCAGCAGAAACGTCAAATAAAACTCGAGTCCGGCACCAGGACAGGAAGTTACAGCAGTTTATTGATTTCATCATGACAAATGTAAATTAAACAATGTGTAAGCTGCTGACGTGCGGGAATAAATAAGCTGCTCCCGACTCACTCACAGTCACACACAATTAACTGACCAGCGACAACGAGTGACAGTTCGAATAATCTGTCCCGTTTCTCACCGTCACTCTGCATCTGGGAACTGATGATTATAAAATCACACTTCAGGGCCGTGTCCGGGATCGCTGCAGATCCAGGGTCACTGCCGAGGGATTTGTCAATTTAACATCATTATATCGGCCGGGCTGCCGAATGCACCGTCCTCAGCAAAGGGAGCAAAAGGATTCTCTCCCGGGTTAATCCCACCCCGGGATACCGGTGTCCCAGACTGAGCCCCGGCCCCCGGGCCCTACCTGTCTGAGTAATTCCCCGGGGTGTCACGTGGAAGTCTCGAATACGCACATCCGGCGGAAGCTGCCCCGCCGGACAACAGGCGGAAACACGTCAGTGCGGACCGCTGCGAGCGACACACAGCGCGAGACCCGAGCCGGTTCCGTTAAAACCGTTGGGAATCACCCCGGGCGCGCGGCCGTTAAAGGTAAGGGCGGGAGTTAAAGGGGAGGGCGGGGAGTCGGCCAAATGTCGCCATTCCGCGGGCGGGGATGTTCACACATTCAGATGTTCACAGATCCACTGTCAGTCCGGGTCTGACTCCCTCCAGAGATCTCAGTTCCTTCTTCCCGGTCTCCCTGAACCGATTGGGCGGGGATGTTCACACATTCAGATGTTCACACGATCACTCTCAGTCCGGGTCTGGGTTCCTGCAGAGATCTCAGTTCCTTCTCCCCGCTCCAACTGAACCGATTGTTCCACAGCCTGAAACAGATGGGAGAATAAAGATGAAATAAACAGATTACACAACAGTGTCAGTAACAGGGGACCGGGGTTAATGTTTCAACAACACTCACAGACAAATATCACCAGAAAACCCGCGGATCCGCTGATATTTTATCACATTGAACATTCACACAAACACTCACCGGATCCACTTCAGACTCGGGAGGGTCAGTATGAGGCGGCGGAGAGCGGGGACAGATCGGTCTGTGAGCGAGTTTGATCTCAGCTCCAGCTCCGTCAGTGATGGGTTTGTACTGAGAGCGGAGACGAGATCCTCGGCACCAGAATCTGTGAGACCGACACGGATCAGCCTGGAGATGAGAGAGAGTGAGGGTGAAGGACACAGAGAGACAGGAGACGGTACAAATCCCCAGTGTTTATCAGTAACACCATTACTGATCACATTAATGTTCAGTGTCAGACACCCAGTGACTGTAAACACAATCTCCCACAGTCTGGTACTTACCCCAGTTTCTGTATTTTACACTCCGGGTTCCTCAGAGCCGCAGACACCAGTTTCACTCCTGAATCTCCCAGTTCATTAACACTCAGGTCCAGCTCCGTCAGTGATGGGTTTGTACTGAGAGCGGAGGCGAGATCCTCGGCACCAGAATCTGTGAGACCGACTTTCCACAGCCTGGAGATGAGAGAGAGTGAGGGTGAAGGACACAGAGAGACAGGAGACGGTACAAATCCCCAGTGTTTATCAGTAACACAATTACTGATTTTTTTTCTTCAGCACGACTGCGCAAGTCGGCCAGTGAGAACAGCAAGAAGAGTTTAAAAGGAAGACAGATTTACAGAGCGAGTGTCAGAGGAGCGGGAGACAGAGTAGGAAGGCTTTGGCTCAACGGGGCTTCGGCGATAAAGGGCCGAGGCGAGGTAGGTTATCTGTTTACAATACAGACAGAGAGTATGTGTGTGAGGCTGGTTTTCTGTGCTCGGTGTCAGATGTGGGAGATCCTGGAGACTCCCAGCCTCCTGGACGGCAACATCTGCACCCGGTGTGTCGAGCTGCAGCTCTTTAGGGACCGAGTTAGGGAACTGGAGATGCAGCTCGATGACCTTCGTCTGGTCAGGGAGAGCGAGGAGTGACAGAGAGGAGTTACAGGCAGGTGGTCACACCGGGGCCACGGGAGACTGAAGAAGTGGGTCACAGTCAGGAGAGGGAAGGGCAAGAATCAGGTTCTACAGAGTACCCCTGTGGATGTACCCCTTGACAATAGGTACTCCTGATCATGTGCTGCTCGAGGGAGGGACGGCCTAAAGAGGGGGGTGGGGGTGGGGGGAAGCAACACTGGCTGTGCCTGTGGCGCAGAGTCTGGCCCTGTGGTTCAGAAGGGCAGGGAAAGGAAGAGGATGGCAGTAGAGATCGGGGATTCTGTAGTTTGCGGGTCAGACAGGCGATTCTTTGGATGCAGGAATGAAACACATGAATGACAGTAGTTTGCCTCCCAGATGCCAGGGTCTGGGGTTTTCAGATCACATCCAAGATAGCCTGCAGTGGGAGGGAGAACAGCCAGAGGTCGTGGTACATATTGGTACCAGTGACATCGGTAGGAAAAGGGAAGCGGTCCTGAAAACAGACTATGGCGAGTTAGGATGTAAGTTGAGAAACAGGAACGCACAGGTAGTAATCTCGGGATTACTGCCTTTGCAACAAGACAGTGAGAATAGGAATAGGATGAGGTTAAGGATAAACGTGTGGCTGAAGGATTGGAGCAGGAGGGAGGGATTCAGATTTCCGGATCATTGGGACCTCTTTTGGAACAGGTATGACCTGCACAGAAAGGACGGGTTGCCCTTGAATCCCAGGGGGACCAATATCCTGGCAGGAAGGTTTGCTAAGGCTACTGGGGAGAGTTTAAATAGAATTGCTGGGGGTGGGAAAAGAACTGATGTGACGGAGGAGAGGAAGGTTGGCTCACAAATAGAGAACATTTGGAGAGAATGCGAAAGGGAGGATAGGCAGGAGATAGAGAAGGGACACATTCAGTCCAATCATTTGAGATGTGTCTATTTTAATGCAAGGAGTATGATGAATAAAACGGATGAGCTTAGAGCGTGGATCAGCTCTTGGAGCTATGACGTTGTGGTCATTAGAGAGACTTGGATGTCTCAGGGGCAGGAATGGCTACTTCATGTGCCAGGCTTTAGATGTTTCAGAAAGGACAGGGAGGGAGGCAAAAGAGGTGGGGGCGTGGCACTGTTGATCAGAGATAGTGTCACGGCTACAGAAAAGGAGGACGTCAAGGAGGGGTTGTCTACGGCGTCTCTGTGGGTGGAAGTTAGGAACAGGAAGGGGTCAATAACTCTGCTGGGTGTTTTGTATAGACCACCCAACAGTAACAGGGACATCGAGGAGCAAATAGGGAGACAGATTCTGGAAAGGAGTAATAATAACAGGGTTGTTTGAAGTGTGAGATTTTAATCTCCCAAATATTGATTGGCATCGCCCTAGATTGAGGTGTTTTGATAGGGTGGAGTTTGTTAGGTCTGTTCAGGAAGGTTTCTTGTCGCAATATGTAGATAAGCCTACAAGAGGGGAGGCTGTACTTGATCTGGTATTGGGAAATGAAACAGGCCAGGTATCAGGTCTCTCAGTGGGAGAGCATTTTGGAGATAGTGATCACAATTCTATCTATTTTATCACAGCATTAGAGACGGATAGGAACAGGCAAGTTAGGGAAACCTTTAATTGGAGTAAGGGGAACTATGAGGCTATCAGGCTGGAACTTGTAAGCATAAATTGGAAACTGATGTTCTCAGGGAAACATACCGAAGAAATGTAGAAAATGTTCAGGGGATATTTGCGTGGGGTTCTGAGTAGGTACGTTCCAATGAGACATGGAAAGGATGGTAGGGTACAAGATCCTTGGTGCACAAAGGCCGTTGTAAATCTAGTCAAGAAGAAAAGAAGAGCTTATGAAAGGTTCAAAAAACGAGGTAGTGATACGAATCTGGAAGATTATAAGGCTAGCAGGAAGGAGCTTAAGAATGAAATCAGGAGAGCTAGAAGGGGCCATGAGAAGGCCTTGGCGGACAGGATTAAGGAAAAACCCAAAGCATTCTGCAAGTATGTGAAGAGCAAGAGGATAAGACGTGAGAGGATAGGACGAATCAAGTGTGACAATGGAAAAGTGCATATGGAACCGGAGGAAATAGAGGAAGTATTTAATGAATCATTCACTTCAGTAGTCATGACGGAAAAGATCTTGGTGATTGTAGGGATGAATTGTAGTGGACTGCAAAGCTTGAGAATGTAGATATTAAGAAAGAGGATGTGCTGGAGCTTTTGGAAAGCATCAAGTTGGATAAGTCACTGGGAGGTGGTGGGATGTAACCCAGGCTACTGTGAGAAGTGTGGGAGGAGATTGCTGAGCCTCTGGAAATGATCTTTATATCATCACTGAGGATGGGAGAGGATTGGAGGGTTGCGGATGTTGTTCCCTTATTCAAGAAAGGGAGTAGGGATAGCCTAGGATATTACAGACTAGAGAGTCTTACTTCAGTGGTTGGTAAGTTGATGGGGAAGATCCAGAGGTAGGATTTATGAGCATCTGAAGAGGCAAAATATGATTAGGAATAGACAGTATGGCTTTGTGAATGGCAGGTCTTGCCTTACGAGCCTGAAGGGCCCGTATTGTGCTCTATATTTTCTATATTTCTTTGTTTCTACTGATCACAGTAATATTCAGTGTCAGACACCCAGTTACTGAAAACACAATCTCCCACAGTCTGGTATTTACTCCTGTTTCTGTATTTTACACTCCGCATTCCTCAGAGCCGCAGACACCAGTTTCACTCCTGAATCTCCCAGTTTATTCTCACTCAGGCCCAGCTCTGTCAGTGATGGGTTTGTACTGAGAGCGGAGGCGAGATCCTAGACACCAGAATCTGTGAGACCGACACGGATCAGCCTGGAGATGAGAGAGTGTGAGGGTGAAGGACACAGAGAGACAGGAGACGGTACAAATCCCCAGTGTTTATCAGTAACACAATTACTGATTTTTTTCTTCAGCACGACTGCGCAAGTCGGCCAGTGAGAACAGCGAGAAGAGTTTAAAAGGAAGACAGATTTACAGAGCGAGCGTCAGAGGAGCGGGAGACAGAGTAGGAAGGCTTTGGCTCAACGGGGCTTCGGCGATAAAGGGTCGAGGCGAGGTAGGTTATCTGTTTACAATACAGACAGAGAGTATGTGTGTGAGGCTGGGTTTCTGTGCTCGGTGTCAGATGTGGGAGATCCTGGAGACTCCCAGCGTCCCGGACGGCAACATCTGCACCCGGTGTGTCGAGCTGCAGCTCCTTAGGGACCGAGTTAGGGACCTGGAGATGCAGCTCGATGACCTTCATCTGGTCAGGGAGAGCAGGGAGAGAGAGAAGAGTTACAGGCAGGTGGTCACACCAGGGCCACGGGAGACTGAAGAAGTGGGTGACAGTCAGGAGAGGGAAGGGCAAGAAGCAGGGACTAGAGAGTATTCCTGTGGCTGTACCCCTTGACAATAAATACTCCTGTTCGAGTACTGCTGGAAGGAGAGCAACAACAGCTACACATCTGGCACAGTGTCTGGCTCTGTGGCTCAGGAGGGGAGGGAAAGGAAGAGGAAGGCAGCAGAGATAGGGGACTATAGTTAGGGGGTCAGACAGACGACTCTGTGGATGCAGGAAAGAAACTCGGATGGTAGTTTGCCTCCCAGGTGCCAGGGTCCGGGATGTTTCTGATCACGTCCAAGATATCCTGCAGTGGGTGGGAGAACAGCCAGAGGTCGTGGTACATATTGGTACCAGTGACATAGGCAGGAAAAGGGAAGAGGTCCTGAAAACAGAGTACAGGGTGTTCGGAAGTAATTTGAGAAGCAGGACCTCAAAGGTAGTGATCTCGGAATTACTGCCTGTGCCACGCGACAGTGAGAATAAGATTAGGATGAGGTGTAGGATAAACGTGTGGCTGAGGGATTGGAGCAGGAGGCAGGGATTCAGATTTCTGGATCATTGGGACCTCTTTTGGAGCAGCTGTGACCTGTACAAAAATGACCGGTTGCACTTGAAACCCGGGGGACCGATATCCTGACAGCAAGGTTTGCTAAGGCTACTGGGGAGAGTTTAAACAAGAATTGCTGGGGGGAGGGAACCAAATTGATGTGATGGAGGAGAGGGAGGTTGGCTCACAAATAGAGAGATTTGGAGACAGTGTGAAAGGGAGGATACGCAGGTGATAGAGAAGGGAGGCACTCAGTCCGATGGTTTGAGATGTGTCTATTTTAATGCAAGGAGTATGATGAATAAAACGGATGAGCTTAGAGCGTGGATCAGCTCTTGGAGCTATGA
The DNA here is from genome assembly GCF_048418815.1 of Hemitrygon akajei. Classification (NCBI taxonomy): domain Eukaryota; kingdom Metazoa; phylum Chordata; class Chondrichthyes; order Myliobatiformes; family Dasyatidae; genus Hemitrygon; species Hemitrygon akajei. Next base: position 5,403,790 of record NW_027331946.1, read on the forward strand.
TGTGGTGGCCATTACAGAGTCTTGGATGGGTCAGGGGCAGGAATGGTTACTTCGAGTGCCAGTCTTTAATTGTTTCAGAAAGGACAGTGAGGGAGGCAAAAGAGGTGGGGACCTGGCACTGTTGATCAGAGATAGTGTCACGGCTGCAGAAAAGGAGGAAGTCATGGGGAGGTTATCTATGGAGTCTCTGTGGGTGGAAGTTAGGAACAGGAAGGGGTCAATAACTCTACTGGGTGTTTTGTATAAACCACCCAACAGTAACAGGGACATCGAGAAGCAGATAGGGAGACAGATTCTGGAAAGGAGTTTTAATTACACGGTTGTTGAGGTGTGAGATTTTAATTTCCCAGATATTGATTGGCATCTCCCTAGAGTGAAGGGTTTAGATGGAGTGGAGTTTGTTAGGTCTGTTCAGGAAGTTTTTCTGACACAATATGTAGATAAGCCTACAAGAAGAGAGGCTGTACTTGATCCGGTTTTGGGAAATTAACCTGGTCAGGTGTCAGGTCTCTCAATGGGAGAGCATTTTGGAGATAGTGATCACAATTCTGTCTCTTTTACCATAGCATTAGAGAGGGATAGGAACAGGTAAGTTAGGGAAACCTTTAATTGGAGTAAGGAGAACTATGAGGCTATCAGGCTGGAACTTGTAAGCATAAATTGGAAATTGATGTCCTCAGGGAAAGATACCGAAGAAATGAAGAAAATGTTCAGGGGATATTTGCGTGGGGCTCTGAGTAGGTACGTTCCAATGAGACATGGAAAGGATGGGAGGGTACAAGATCCGTGGTGTACAAAGGTCGTTGTAAATCTAGTCAAGAAGAAAAGAAGAGCTTACAAAAGGTTCAAAAAACGAGGTAGTGATATGAATCTGGAAGATTATAAGGCTAGCAGGAAGGAGCTTATGAATGAAATCAGGAGAGCTAGAAGGGGCCATGAGAAGGCCTTGGCGGACAGGATTAAGCAAAACCCCAAAGCATTCTGCAAGTATGTGAAGAGCAAGAGGATAAAATGTGAGAGGATAGGACGAATCAAGTGTGACAACGGAAAAGAGCGTATTGAACCGGAGGAAATAGCGGAGGTATTTAATGAACCATTTGCTTCAGTATTCATGACGGAAAAGGATCTTGGCAATTGTAGTGATGACTTGCAGTGGACTGAAAAGCTTGAGAATGTAGATATTAAGAAAGAGGATGTGGTGGAGCTTTTGGAAAGCATCAAGTTGTATAAGTCACCGGGACCGGAAGAGATGTACCCCAGGCTACTGTTGGAAGTGAGGGAAGGGATTGCTGAGCCTCTGGCGATGATCTTTGCATCATCAATGAGGACGTGAGATGTTCCGGAGGATTGGAGGGTTGCGAATGTTGTTCACTTATTCAAGAAAGGGAGTAGGGATAGCCCAGGAAATTACAGGCTAGTGAGTCTTACTTCAGTGATTGGTAAGTTGATGGAGAAGATCCTGAGAGGTAGGATTTATGAACATCTGGAGAGGCATAATATGATTAGGAATAGTCAGCATGGCTTTGTCAAAGGCAGGTTGTGCCTTATGAGACTGAATGATTTTGTTGAGGATGTGACTAAACACATTGATGAAGGAAGGAAGAAGATGCAGTGTATATGGATTTCAGCAAGGCATTTGATAAGGTACCCCATGCAAGACTTATTGAGAAAGTAAAGAGGCATGGGATCCAAGGGGACATTGCTTTGTGGATCCAGAACAGACTTGCCCACAGAAGGCAAAGAGTGGTTGTAGACGGGTCATATTCTGCATGGAGGCCGGTGACCAGTGGAGTGCCTCAGGGATCTGTTCTGGGACCCCAAGTCTTCGTGATTTTTATAAATGACCTGGATGAGGAAGTGGAGGGTAGGGTTAGTAACTATGATGATGACACAAAGCTTGGGTTTGTTGTGGATAGTGTGGAGGGCTGTCAGAGTTTACAATGGGACATTGATAGGATGCAAAACTGGGCTGAGAAGTGGCAGATGTAGTTCAACCCAAATAAGTGTGAAGTGGTTCACTTTGTTAGGTCAAATATGATGGCAGAATATAGTATTAATGGTAAGACTTGGCAGTGTGGAGGATCGGAGGGATCTTGGGATCCGAGTACATAGGACACTCAAAGCTGCTATGCAGGTTGACTCTGTAGTTAAAAAGGCGTACGGTGTATTGGCCTTCATCAGTCGTGGGATTGAGTTTAAGAGTCGAGAGGTAATGTTTAAGAGTTGAGAGGTTATGAGGGGGATAGATCGAGTTGACGTGGATAGGCTTTTTCCATTGAGAGTAGGGGAGATTCAAACAAAAGGACATGATTTGAGAGTTAGGGGGCTAAAGTTTAATGGTAACACGAGGGGGAACTTCTTTACTCAGAGAGTGGTAGCTGTGTGGAGCGAGCTTCCAGAAGAAGTGGTAGAGGCAGGTTCGGTATTGTCATTTAAAGCAAAATTGGATAGGTATATGGACAGGAAAGGAATGGGGGGTTATAGGCTGAGTGCCGGTCACTGGGACTAGGTGAGGGTAAGCGTTCGGCACGGACTAGAAGGGCCGAGATGGCCTGTTTCCGTGCTGTTATGGTTATATGGTTGTATGTTGCAGCTATATAGGACCCTGATCAGACCCTACTTGGAGTACTGTGCTCAATTCTGGTCGTCTCACTATAGGAAGGACATGGAAACCATAGAAAGGGTGCAGAGGAGATTTACAAGGATGTTGCCTGGATTGGGGAGCATGCCTTATGAGGATAGGTTGAGTGAACTCGGCCTTTTCTCTTGGAGTGACGGACGATGAGAGGTGACTTGATAGAGGTGTACAAGATAATGAGAGGCATTGATCATGTGGATAGTCAAAGGCTTTTCCCCAGGGCTGAAATGGTTAGCACGAGAGGGCATAGTTTTAAGGTGCTTGGAAGTAGGTACAGAGGAGAGGTCAGGGGTAAGTTTTTTTACACAGAGAGTGGTGAGTGCGTGGAATGGGCTGCTGGCGGCGGTGGTGAAGGTGGAAACGATTGGGTCTTTTAACTCCAGGATGGCTACATGGAGCTTAGAAATATAGAGGGCTATGGGTAAAACCGAGGTAATTCTAAGGTAGAAACATGTTCGGTGCAGCTTTGTGGGCTGAAGGGCCTGTATTGTCCTGTATGTTATCTATGTTTCTTTGTTTCTACTGATCATGTTAATGCTCAGTGTCAGACACCCAGTGACTGTAAACACAATCTCTCACAGTCTGGTACTTACCGCAGTTTCTGTATTTTACACTCCTGGTTCCTCAGAGCCACAGACACCAGTTTCACTCCTGAATCTCCCAGTTTATTGTTCCCGAGTCTAAACAGAAACAGACAGATTGATGAACAAAGTGATTCAAACCGTGGGTCTGAGGGAATTTCTCTCACTCAGATATTTCAGGAAACATTAAACTCTTCAGTAAATCACTGATCGGAGTTCCCATCACTGTCAATGTCCCTCACTGCCCAGCTCCCGGGTATTCGCCGAATGTCAGTAATTTAGTCTGTCGGTGTGACCCTGTAAACTCCTCATATTCTCTCTCATTTCCAGATGGTTAAACAAAATGTTCCTGAAATGCAGTAATGTCAATGGGACACAATGAAATAGACCCAACCCAACCATCTCCGAGTGGGTGATGGTGAATAAAGATCCCACAGGAGGAAGGGGGTGAGGAAGAGAGATCACACAGGAAGTGGGGGATGGGAACAGACCCCACAGGCAGAAGGTGGATGGGGAAAAGAGATTCCAGAGGAGGAAGGAGGATGAGGAAGAGAAATCCCACAAAGGAAGGGAGATGAGAAAGCCACAGGAAGAGGGGAATGGGAGCAGAGGCCCAACAGCAGGAAGGGGGATGGTGAAGAGAGAGCCCACAGATGGAAGGGGGATGGGAAAGATACAGATCCCTGAAGAGGAAGGAAGACGTGGAAGGGAGATCCCACAAGAAGATTGGAGAATGGAGAACAGAAATCCCACAGGAGTATGTGGGATGGGGAAGAGAGATCCAACAGGAGGAAGGGGGTTGGGAAAGAGGGACCCCACATCATGAAGGGGGATGGGGCAAAGAGATCCAACAGCAGGGTTGGGGAGGAGAGATCCCACAGGAAGAAAGGGGTTGGGGAAGTTAATTCCCAACGGAAGAAGTGGGATGGGGATGAGAGATCCCACAGGAGGAAAGGGAATGGGGAAGATAAATGCCACAGGAGGAAGGCAATGTGGGAGAGATCGCACAGAAAGAAGGGGAATGAGGAAGAGAGATCCCACAGGAGGAAGGGGGATGGGGAAGAGAGATCCCACAGGAGGAAGGGGGATGGGGAAGAGAGATCTCAGTGGAGGAAGGGGGATGGGGAAGAGTGATCCCACAGGAGGAAGGGGGATGGGAAAGAGAGATCCCACAGGAGGAAGGGGGATGGGGAAGAGAGATCCCACAGGAGGAAGGGGGATGGGGAAGAGAGATCCCACAGGAGGTACGAGGATGGGGAAGAGAGATCCCACAGGAGGAAGGGGGATGCCACAGGAAGAGGGGAATGGGAACAGAGGCCCAACTGCAGGAAGGGGGATGGGGAGGAGAGATCCCACAGGAGGAAGGGGGATGGGGACGAGAGATCCTACTGGAGTAAGGGGGATGGGGAAGAGAGATCCCACAGGAGGAAGAGAGATGGGGAAGAGAGATTCCACAGGAGGAAGGGGGATGGGGAAAATACATCCCACAGGAGAATGCAGAAAGGTTAATAGAGAGCCCACAGGAGGAATGGGGATGGGGAAGAGAGATCCCACAGGAGGAAGGGGGATGGGGAAGAGAGATCCCACAGGAGGAAGGGAGATGGGGAAGAGGGATCCAAAAGGCGGAATGGAGATGAGAAAGTCAGATGCCACAGGAAGAGGGGAATGGGAACAGAGGCCCAACTGCAGGAAGGGGGATGGGGAGGAGAAATCCCACAGTAGGAAGGGGGATGGGGCAGAGAGATCCCACAGGAGGAAGGGGGATGGGGACGAGAGATCCTACTGGAGTAAGGGGGATGGGGAAGAGAGATCCCACAGGAGGAAGAGAGATGGGGAAGAGAGATTCCACAGGAGGAAGGGGGATGGGGAAAATACATCCCACAGGAGAATGCAGAAAGGTTAATAGAGAGCCCACAGGAGGAATGGGGATGGGGAAGAGAGATCCCACAGGAGGAAGGGGGATGGGGAAGAGAGATCCCACAGGAGGAAGGGAGATGGGGAAGAGGGATCCAAAAGGCGGAATGGAGATGAGAAAGTCAGATGCCACAGGAAGAGGGGAATGGGAACAGAGGCCCAACTGCAGGAAGGGGGATGGGGAGGAGAGATCCCACAGGAGGAAGGGGGATGGGGCAGAGAGATCCCACAGGAGGAATGGGGATGGGGACAAGAGATCCCACTGGAGGAAGGGGGATGGGGAAGAGAGATCCCACAGGAGGAAGAGGGATGGGGAAGAGAGATTCCACAGGATGAAGGGGGATGGGGAAGAGAGATTCCACAGGATGAAGGGGGATGGGGAAGAGAGATCCCACTGGAGGAAGGGGGATGGGGAAAATACATCCCACAGGAGAATGCAGAAAGGTTAATAGAGAGCCCACAGGAGGAATGGGGATGGGGAAGAGAGATCCCACAGGAGGAAGGGGGATGGGGAAGAGAGATCCCACAGGAGGAAGGGAGATGGGGAAGAGGGATCCAAAAGGCGGAATGGAGATGAGAAAGTCAGATGCCACAGGAAGAGGGGAATGGGAACAGAGGCCCAACTGCAGGAAGGGGGATGGGGAGGAGAGATCCCACAGGAGGAAGGGGGATGGGGCAGAGAGATCCCACAGGAGGAATGGGGATGGGGACAAGAGATCCCACTGAAGGGGGATGGGGAAGAGAGATCCCACAGGAGGAAGAGGGATGGGGAAGAGAGATTCCACAGGATGAAGGGGGATGGGGAAGAGAGATTCCACAGGATGAAGGGGGATGGGGAAGAGAGATCCCACTGGAGGAAGGGGGATGGGGAAGAGAGATCCCACAGGAGGAAGAGGGATGGGGAAGAGAGATTCCACAGGAGGAAGGGGGATGGGGAAAAGACATCCCACAGGAGAATGTGGAAAGGTCAATAGAGAGCCCACAGGAGGAATGGGGATGGGGAAGAGAGATAGCACAGGAGGAAGGGGGATGGGTAAGAGAGATTCCACAGGAGGAAGGGGGATGGGGAAGAGAGATTCCACAGGAGGAAGGGAGATGGGGAAAAGACATCCCACAGGAGAATTCGGAAAGGTTAATAGAGAGCCCACAGGAGGATTGGGGATGGGGACGAGATCCCTGAGAATGGAAGAGTGATTGAGATGAGAGGTCCCACAGGAAGATTTCAAGGGTAAACAATATTCCCAGATGATGGAGGATGCATAAATTTGTGTTGTGTCTGAACAGATTCGCCTTCTCTCTCTGTGCATATGTGGTAGTGAGCAGCCACACACGGGGAAGGGCAGTGGGAGGACAATCTCACAATGGTATTTCTCTCCTTCTCACTGGGACAGTCTGCTGACGGTCTCTTGTCCCTCACCAGGAGGAGGGTGTGAATCTCTGACCCACCTGCTGCAGTCAGTGTCGGTCTGGGTGTCAGTAACAGTGAGAAGGAACATTGTCAATGGACGGGTCACAGGCAGCGAGAAACACGGCCATTCCTGTGATTTACTACCATTAAACCAATGGTCGTTGTTCACTGATCTGATGAAGTCTCCAACATCCCTTCACGTGAACCAAAGAACCCTCCTGTCCTTGGGGAATTACTGACAGATCCCCGTGGGCATTTGTCACAATTGTTCACAATCTGATTTACTACAGTTTTACCGAAATTCCTTTACATTGAAACAACACAATGGAACAGTTTCACAGTTCAGATTGAGAGATAAATCAAGTTACCTCAACTCCTGGCACTTGTGCAGCCCGGATCCCAGTCGCTGGATTCCTTCACACTGAATGTGGCAGTTCTCCAGGTCGAGGTGTTTTATTGTATCACAGAGTCCGATGACATGAGACAGGACCGCGCAGTCAAAAGGGGTCAGTGTCATTTCACGGAATGCAAGTTTTTTCACAGATCCCAGTGCGGCCTGAGCCAGACCACGATTCTGAGACTCAAACAGGTAGTGCAATGTGTTCAGGAGGCTCCTTTTACCAGCTTCACTCCATGTGTTTCCAGTCTGGCGTTGAACCTCCTCCTTCACCCAGTCAAACACCCGGCAGGTTGTTTGATGAGGAAATGGACCCAGAAACTCCTCCAGGGCCCGAGCTGTCATTGGGGAGGAGAGACCAGCAACAAAACAGAGAAATACCTCAAATCGCCCATCTGTCGTGCTGTGGACTTCAGTGAGGAATTTCAGGATATCCCCGGGATGTGGATTCAGGAATTGTGCGACTGCAGCTACAAACTCTTGGATGGTGAGGTGTGGGAATGTGTACACCACGCTCTGTGCAGAATCCTCTCTCTCCAAAAGCTCCATCAGGAACCCGGACAGGAACTGGGAAGGCTGCAGATTGTACTTGATCAAATCTCCATCTGTGAACACAATCTTCCTCTCAGACAATCCTCTGAAGGCCATCTGACCAACCCTGAGTAACACATCACGGGGGCTCTCAATCTCACGGCCGTGGTTTTTTAGGATGTTGTAAATATAGTAGGAGTACAGTTGGGTGATGGTCTTGGGAACTCGCTGCGGGTCCCTGACTTTTTGTGTGAAGAAGGGGCCCAGTGCCAGAGCGAGGATACAGCAGTAGGAGGGGTTGTAGCTCATGGTGTACAGGATCTCGTTCTCCTTCATGTGTTTGAAAACAGCTTCCGCCAACGTCTGATCTTCAAAATGCCTGATGAAATATTCCTTCCGTTCCTCACCAGAAAATCCCAGAATTTCAGCCCAGACACCGATCTTTGCCTTTTCCAATAAATGTAACTCAGTGGGGCGGGTGGTCACCAGCACTGAACACCCTGGGAGCAGCTTGCCCTGGATTAAACTGTAGACAATGTCAGACACTTCACACCGCCACTCGGGATCTGGGCACTGGTGCTTGGGTTTTGTGTCTCTCCGACTGTCAGCAAAATAGATTTTGTCATTGAATTCATCCAAACCATCGAATATAAACAGCAATCCCTCTGGGTTCTTCCAGACCTCTCTCAGGATATTCCCAAAGTAAGGATACTGATCTAGAATGAGTTCCCTCAGGTTTATTCTGTTGTTAATGGAGTTTAAATCCCGGAATTTGAAACTGAAGACAAACTGGAATTGTAGGTATATTTTCCCCATGGCCCAGTCATAAACAATCTTTTGTACCATTGTTGTTTTCCCGATCCCTGTGACTCCGGCCACTGCTGCTGAACTCCCAGATTTGGATTTACTCCGGGAAAAGCTGCTCTGGAACAACTGATCATTCCGGATTTTTTCCAGCTCTCCGCGGAGATGTTTCTCTCTCCACTCCTCGTGGTCTCTGCCTCTTGCCAGCAGCTCATGTTCCACCAGTCTCCGATCTCGAACAGTAGAAATGACCGTGAGCTCAGCGTATCGATCAACCAGCTGGAAAACCTTCACCTTCTCCGTCATCAGGATCGTGTTCACTATCAGTGTTTCAGTTTGTGCCCGCAGAATCTCCTTGTGTTTCTGTTGAACATCTTCCATGGGAACAGACAGTGGACAAACTGTTAGAAACCTCAACAGAACTCAGTATTTAAGCACACAAGAGTTAGCTCAAAGCTACTGCATTGATTGGATTCACCAATGGATGTACGTACAGTAAAGTGAATTCAATTAACTGACCGCTGACTGGACAGAGAGGCCTGGTCCAGATACACACCAGATCATCACATTTCACCATTAATTGTGCTGTGAAGGTGAGTATTTCCCTGGTAGTTTACTGACCCCCGACTGTCCCATACTGGACAATCTCCCACTACTGCCACAGAAATCATTGCTCCTGAGGAAGAAACTTTTCATCCCCAGTGTTGATGTGGCAGATGGAGATAGAGAAGAGGGTAGAGGACATTCTGCCAAAGGAACAGGTCGGGGAATCACAGCTCCCCCTCACCCCTCACCGTCACTGATTCAAAATACAAAGAAGCAGCTTTGCTGATCAGCACGTGCACTGTGGGTGTGTGGTTGGGGTGTGTGGGATCTCAAAGTGTGTTCGAATCCTGTCAGGCGTGTGTAGGGTCTCACAGTGTGTGAGGACCATGTCAGGGGTGTGTGGGGTCTCACAGTTTGTCAGGACCCTGTCAGGGGTGTGTGGGGTCTCACAGTGTGTCAGGACCCTGTCAGGTGTGTGTGGGGTCTCACAGTGTGTCAGGAACCTGTCAGGTGTGTGTGGGGTCTCACAGTGTGTCAGGAACCTGTCAGGGGTGTGTGGGGTCTCACAGTGTGTCAGGACCCTGTCAGGGGTGTGTGGGGTGTCACAGTGTGTCAGGAACCTGTCAGGGGTGTGTGGTGTCTCACAGAGTGTCAGGACCCTGTCAGGGGTCTGTGGGGTCTCACAGTGTGTCCGGACCCTGTCAGGGGTGTGTGGGGTCTCACAATGTGTCAGGACTCTGTCAGGGGTGTGTGGGGTCTCACAGTGTGTCAGGATCCTGTCAGGGGTGTGTGTGGTCTCACAGTGTGTCAGGACCCTGTCAGGGGTGTGTGGGGACTCACAGGGTATCAGTACCCTGTCAGGTACGTGTGGGTTCTCACAGGGTATCAGTACCCTGTCAGGTACGTGTTGGTTCTCACAGGGTATCAGAACCCTGTCAGGTACGTGTGGGTTCTCACAGGGTATCAGTACCCTGTCAGGTACGTGTGGGTTCTCACAGGGTATCAGAAACCTGTCAGGTACGTGTGGTTTCTCACAGGGTATCAGAACCCTGTCAGGTACGTGTGGGTTCTCACAGGGTATCAGAACCCTGTCAGGTACGTGTGGGTTCTCACAGGGTATCAGTACCCTGTCAGGTATGTATGGGGTCTCCATTCAATGTGTTCAGCTGTGATAGGGAGCGTATGAAAACATTGATTGTGGACATATTTAATTTTGAGAATGTGACAGTGGTTGAAATGATGTTCTTCAACAATCAGGGGGTGTATCTGTTTCATATTCAGAAATGGGTGTGGGAATTTCACTGTCGGGTGTGTTCCATCTGTAAACCGGATGAAGGACAATGAGCAACAAGCTTGCAGCGATTTACCAAACCCTTGGTGCAGGGTAACTGAGGGGTTTCATTGACCAGATGTGGACTGGAACAGCATTAACAGAGGTGAAAGAGACGTGAGTAGTTTGTAAACCTCCTGATTGGTCTATCTCTGGTACCAAATTTAAATTATCATCTATGGGATTTGTTCCTGTAAGTGAGAGAGACTGAACCAGGGTTCTGGCCGAGATTCCCTATATTTATGTTAAGAGCTTCGAATAATCAGACAAAAAATGGTCTGATGCAATAGATAGATAGATAGATAGATAGATAGATAGATAGATAGATACTTTATTCATCCCCATGGGGAAATTCAACCTTTTTTCCAATGTCCCATACACTTGTTGTAGCAAAACTAATTACATACAATACTTAACTCAGTAAAAATATGATATGCATCTAAATCACTATCTCAAAAAGCATTAATAATAGCTTTTAAAAAGTTCTTAAGTCCTGGCAGTTGAATTGTCAAGCCTAATGGCATTGGGGAGTATTGACCTCTTCATCCTGTCTGAGGAGCATTGCATCGATAGTAACCTGTCGCTGAAACTGCTTCTCTGTCTCTGGATGGTGCTATGTAGAGGATGTTCAGAGTTTTCCATAATTGACCGTAGCCTACTCAGCGCCCTTCGCTCAGCTACCGATGTTAAACTCTCCAGTACTTTGCCCACGACAGAGCCCGCCTTCCTTAGCAGCTTATTAAGACGTGAGGCGTCCCTCTTCTTAATGCTTCCTCCCCAACACGCCACCACAAAGAAGAGGGCGCTCTCCACAACTGACCTATAGAACATCTTCAGCATCTCACTACAGACATTGAATGACGCCAACCTTCTAAGGAAGTACAGTTGACTCTGTGCCTTCCTGCACAAGGCATCTGTGTTGGCAGTCCAGTCTAGCTTCTCGTCTAACTGTACTCCCAGATACTTGTAGGTCTTAACCTGCTCCACACATTCTCCATTAATGATCACTGGCTCCATATGAGGCCTAGATCTCCTAAAGTCCACCACCATCTCCTTGGTCTTGGTGATATTGAGACGCAGGTAGTTTGAGTTGCACCATATCACAAAGTCCTGTATCAGTTTCCTATACTCCTCCTCCTGTCCATTCCTGACACACCCCACTATGGCCGTGTCATCAGCGAACTTCTGCACATGGCAGGACTCCGAGTTATATTGGAAGTCTGATGTGTACAGGGTGAACAGGACCGGAGAGATTTTGTGATATTTGTCTTTCCTACGCTCTCTCCTCTGTTAAATGTGCAGTTGTGTGATCCAACTCAGTCTGCGGTGATGATGTCTTACAATCTCGAGCCCATGCACTGCCCCGGGCTCCATTTTCACAGACATGATGGGCTTATGGATGTAGTGAGCTTCCCATCCAGACGGTCACAATTTAACTAATTGCAATATTATTTATAGATATTTTCAGTCCTTTGCACCTTCCTTGTCGAGATCCCACAACCCTCGGTTTCTCTGTCCTGATTCCCATCTCTCACCCTTCCACACTGTCCAGTCCACAGAGGGGGCAGCAGTGCCTGGCAAGAGAAGGTTTTGACTTTTTGGTGTGAAGAAATATAAATTTTTATTTCCATTCTCCAGATCGCCCCTTCTCCACTCAGTCTCCGGTGGGGATCTGTAGTTGCAGGCCCCAGAGCGGTGTGACCACTTTCCTCAAACTCGCCAGCTCTCTGCCTCTTTCCACAAAATGTCCTTTGAAAACTCTCCCGCTAGCAAACACGTTTCCCTGTGTCTCACTGTGTTCTCTGTCACAGTGCCAACATTTACCTGGTCAGATCCTGGTGGCTCAACAACTGAACCGCCCGACGCAAATTACAACCGTTGGTGGAAACAGAGGTCAAGTTTCAACTTGATGAACCCTGCTTCAGCCTCATCTGGGCCATTGCGTACCGTTCTGATCGCCCCACTACCGGAGGGATATTGAGGCTTTAGAGAGGGAGCAGAAGAGGTTTACCAGGATGCTGCCTGGTTTAGAGGCCATGTGCTATCATGAGAGGCTGGAAGAAATTAGATTTTCCCCGGATCATCGGAGGCCGAGGGGAGCTCTGACACAGGATGACAAGATTACGAGAGGCATCGATAGAGTGGACAGAGAGAATCGGTTTCCCGCGGTTGAAATGTCTATTACCGGAGGGAATATATTGAAGGTGAGAGGGTGTAGAATGAAGGGGGATGTCAAGGATAGCTTATTTTTTAAATCAGACAATCGTGGCTGACTGGAACGCACTGCCTGGTAAGGTGGTAGAGGCAAATTATTAGAAGCTTTTAAGGGACGTTTGGACAGGCGCATGGATGTAAGGAGGATGGAGGCAGATGGACATGGTGAAGGAAGGAGAGATTAGTCTTCAGGTTTGTTTGATTTATTTCATAGCTGTTTCAGCACAATATTATTTGCCTAATGGCTTATTCCTGTGTTATACTCTGCAATGTTCAATGCACATTCACTTACCTTTCAGCTCACTGAGAATCTTTAGTAAATGTTGAGCGGAAATTGGTCGATGGGAAGGATCACAGCCTGTTTGGATTTAAACAAATTAAGGAAATCATTTTTGTAAAATTGTAAAGTGTGCTGTGTTGCGATCCAAATTTAAATTAATCTCTGATACTATCTCACCATAAATCTGCATTTCCTTCAGTATCTGGTCCAACTTTGGGACACCAATCCGCATTTTCACGAAGGTTTCCCACATCACCCTCGGGGCGCGGGAGCCTTTCTCCATCACCAGGCTCAGGAGAAGTTTAGAACTGTCCGCCCGCTCTCCCTTATCAGTGAGATCAGAGATTTTCTGTGAAGAGTAACGGAGAACATATTGGGGACTGACAGATTCACACAGAGAATGAGAAGTAAATGATGTGCTCTGTAACGGGATCACACTGAGCAGTCACCCGGACGGGTGCTGATCCTGTCTGGACATGGACTGTACATTCTGAGTGCAGAGCACACAGAGGGACATTCACCGTGAACCTGGTCCACCAGTCAATGAGATCCTGGCTGGTCTGTGACCGCTTCATTGACGTGGCTCCAAATCCATAAATAATTCCTCACCGGATTTGACGGTGTAAAACAGAAATCAGGAAATAACGATCACAGATGAAGAAAGAAGTCAGGAAGGTTTTTGTATCAGAGTGAGCAGTCTCGGAGAAGTTGCAGAAAAGATGATGTGATTCATCTCCTCAATCCGCCAGTGTACAACATGACAGCGGATTACCGGCTGACACCTGATGCCTTTCCTTTGCCATTTCCGGTTGAGGTTTATTCAGTGATTACACATTTCAACATGACAGTATTCCCCGATCCACACTGTTTGCAATTACAGATTGTAACACAATCATCTTCACCCAGAACAGAACACACTCGAGCTCCTGTGGAACGCACTGATAATGCCCCGGTTCTCACTGACATTCTGCCGTCACACTGTACAGTATTCACGAAATAAAATTCCTGCCATATTTCCATTTAAACTCGTTTATTGCAACATCATAGAACTGTTGCCTACTCCCCTCGCTCTGAACATTGAGCCGCCAACAGGGGTATTTACAACTCTTTCAATCATTGCTTGAGATTCACATTTTTAAGAATTATATATACTTTGTAATTTGTTTTTATACTTTGACATCCTGATGAAACAGAGTCCCGACTCCTGTCAGTCCTGTGATGTGTGAAAATTCAAGCCCATTCTCCCTCCCACTCACCCGATGTTCCTCTCCGCTGAACTGATTCTCGGCCGTTAACGCCAGGCTCACTCCGTGCACCCCTCCTTCCATCGCCTGCTCCAGCCTGTCCCGGTAGAAGTCCGTCAACTGCAGCAGCTGGAAATCATCACAGATTGCCAGGAGCTTGGTGATCACTCTCAGATCTGTGAAGGAAAATTGGGAAAATTAAAGATATTATCGGACACCTATTGGACCGCAGATTTCTCTCTGGATCCTGGAGACGGGGTTTCTGTACAGCACGTCGCCAAACAGAATCCAAAATAGACACACTAATGTGTTACAATTTGGAAGGACAGATCAGAGAAAGAATTTCACAGCGAAAGACAGGGCACTGAGTAGTGCTCTGAGGAACATGGATATGACCCCATGGATCTTAAGTGATTGAAAGTGGTGTCACATGGAGTTAGGGGTGTAAATAAATATTTGATAGATTGGATGTTATAAATCCAACCGTGAGTAGAGACATACACAAGCTGCTGTAAGAATTCAACAGTTCAGGCAGCAACTATGGAAATGTGTATACAGTCGATGTTATGGGCCGAGACCCTTTACTCTTTCCCATAGCTGATGTCTGAACGCTGAGTTCCTCAAGCATTTTGTGTGTGATGCTTAGAATTTCGATTTTCTCATCTCACAGTGTGTCTGGACCCTGTCAGGGATGTGTGGGGTCTCACAGTGTGTCAGGACCCTGTCAGGGATGTGTGGGGTCTCACAGTGTGTCTGGACCCTGTCAGGGATGTGTGGGGTCTCACAGTGTGTCAGGACCCTGTCAGGGATGTGTGGGGTCTCACAGTGTGTCAGGACCCTGTCAGGGGTGTGTGGGGTCTCACAGTGTGTCAGGACCCTGTCAGGGATGTGTGGGGTCTCACAGTGTGTCTGGACCCTGTCAGGGGTGTGTGGGGTCTCACAGTGTGTTAGGACCCTGTCAGTGACGTGTGGGGTCTCACAGTGTGTTAGGACCCTGTCAGGGGTGTGTGGGGTCTCACAGTGTGTCAGGCCCCTGTCAAGGGTGCTAGGGGTCTCACAGTGTGTCAGGATCCTGTCAGGGGTGTGTGGGGTCTCACAGTGTGTCAGGACCCTGTCAGGGGTGTGTGGGGCCTCACAGTGTGTCAGGACCTGTCAGGGATGTGTGGGGTCTCACAGTGTGTCAGGACCCTGTCAGGGGTGTGTGGGGTCTCACAGTGTGTCAGGACCCTGTCAGGGGTGTGTGGTGTCTCACAGTGTGTCAGGACCCTGTCAGGGGTGTGTGGGGTCTCACAGTGTGTCAGGACCCTGTCAGGGGTGTGTGGGGTCTCACAGTGTGTCAGGACCCTGTCAGGGGTGTGTGGGGCCTCACAGTGTGTCAGGACCTGTCAGGGATGTGTGGGGTCTCACAGTGTGTCAGGACCCTGTCAGGGGTGTGTGGTGTCTCACAGTGTGTCAGGATCCTGTCAGATGTGTGGGATTTCACAGTGTGTCAGGACCCTGTCAGGGTTGTGTGGGGTCTCACAGTGTGTCAGGACCCTGTCAGGGGTGTGTGGGGTCTCACAGTGAGTCAGGACCCTGTCAGGGGTGTGTGGGGTCTCACAGTGAGTCAGGACCCTGTCAGGTACGTGAGGGGTCTCCATTCAATGTATTCAGCTGTGATAGGGAGCGTAGGAAAACATTGATCCTGGACATTTTCACTTTAGAGAATGTGACAGTGGTTGAAATGATGTTCTTCAATAATCTGGGAGTGTATCTGTTTCATATTCAGAAATGGGTCTGGGAATTTCACTGTCGTGTCTCTTTCCTCGGCAAACAACATGAGGAATAGTGACGAACAAGCTTGCAGCGATTTACCAAACCCTTGGTGCAGGGAAACTGAGGGGTTTCATTGACCGGGTGTGGACTGGATCAGCATTAACAGAAGTGACAGAGACGTGAGTAGTTTGTAAACTTCCTGATTGGTCTATCTCGGGTACCAAATTTAAATTATCATCTTTGGGATTTGTTCCTGTAAGTGAGAGAGACTGAACCACGTTCTGGCTGAGATTCCATATATTTATGTTAAGAGCTTCGAATAATCAGATAAAACGTGGTCTGATGCAACATTGATACGTTTTGTGATATTTGTCTTTCCTACACTCTCTCCTCTGTTAAATATGCAGTTGTGTGATCCAACTCAGTCTGCGGTGATGATGTCTTACAATCTCTTGAGCCCATGCTCTGCCCCGGGCTCCATTTTCACAGACATGATGGGCTTATGGATGTAGTGAGCTTCCCATCCAGACGGTCACAGTTTAACTAATTGCAATATTATTTATAGATATTTTCAGTCCTTTCCACCTTCCTTGCCGCGATCCCACAACCCTCGGTTTCCCTGTCCTAATTCCCATCGCTCACCCTTCCACAGTGCCCATCACACAACACCGGCAGACAGGAATTTCAGCTTCTGTGGACTGAGCTGAGGAATATGTCCCCCAGTCTCACCCTCTCTAACACTGTAGCAGTGTTTGCACTAGGGAGTGCAGATGTGAATACAGCGGAGTTCATCTGCTGCTCTGTGGTTGAACAGACCAGTTGGGATGTTACCTGCTTTTCTAATTAAAGTGATGCTATTATTACTATTCTGTGACTGGAACTTCAGTGGACGCCTAACTCTAAGAAAAGATCATCTGCAGCAACTGGGGGACTTTAGAAGGATAAGGGTGTTCAGGAGGGGGCAGTGGCTGGCAAGAGAAGGTTTTGACTTTTTGGTGTGAAGAAATATAAGTTTTTTTCCATTCTCCAGATCGCCCCCTTCTCCACTCAGACTCCGGTGGGGATCTGTAGTTGCAGGCCCCAGAGCGGTGTGACCACTTTCCTCAAACTCGCCAGCTCTCTACCTCTTTCCACAAAATGTCCTTTGAAAACTCTTCCTCCAGCAAACACGTTTCCCTGTGTCTCACTGTGTTCTCTGTCACAGTGCCAGTATTTACCTGGTCAGATCCTCGTGGCTCAACAACTGAACCGCCTGACGCAAATTACAACCGTAATTAGATAGAGTTAGATAGAGTGGGCAGAGAGAATCAGTCTCCTGGGTTTGAAATATCTGTTACTAGAGGGCGTGCAGTGAAGGTGAGCGGGGGTTGGATTAAGGGGGATGTGAGGGGTATGTTTTTTTTTAAATCAGAGAGTCGTGGATGCCTGGAACACACTGCCTGGTAAGGTGGTAGAGGCAAATTGTTAGAGACTTCTAAGAGACGTTTGGACAGGCACATGGATGTAAGGAAGATGGAGGCAGATGGACATGGTGAAGAAAGGAGAGATTAGAGTTTGGGTGTGTTTGATTTATTTCTTAGCTGTTTCGGCACAATATTATTTGCCTAATGGCTTATTCCTGTGTTATACTCTTCAATGTTCAATGCATGTTCACTTACCTTTCACCTCACTGAGAATCTTTAGTAAAAGTTGAGCAGGAATTGGTCGATGGGAAGAATCATAACCTGTTTGAATTTAAACAAATTGAGGAAATCATTTTTGTCAAATTGTAACGTGTACTGTATTCAATCCAAATTTGAATTAATCACTGATATTATCTCACCATGTTCCTGTATTTCCTTCAGTATTTTGTCCAACTCTGGAACATCATTCCACATTTTCACAAAGGTTTCCCACATCACCCTCGGGGCGCGGGAGCCTTTCTCCATCACCAGGCTCAGGAGGAGTTTAGAACTGTCCGCCCGCTCTCCCTTATCAGCGAGATCAGAGATTTTCTGTGAAGAGTAACGGTGAACATATTGGGGACTGACAGATTCACACAGAGAATGAGAAGTAAATGATGTGCTCTGTAACGGGATCACACTGAGCAGTCACCCGGACGGGTGCTGATCCTGTCTGGACATGGACTGTACATTCTGAGTGCAGAGCACACGGAGGGACATTCACCGTGAACCTGGTCCACCAGTCAATGAGATCCTGGCTGGTCTGTGACCGCTTCATTAACGTGGCTCCAAATCCATAAATAATTCCTCACCGGATTTAACCGTGTAAAACAGAAATCATAAAATGACGATCACAGATGAAGAAAGAAAACAGGACGGCTTTAATAACACAGTGAGTTGCAGAGAAGTTTCAGAAAAGATGATGTGATTCATCTCCTTAATCCGCCAGTGTCCAACACAACAGCGGATTACCGGCTGACACCTGATTGCAGGTACAGTATTTATTTCCCAGTTGTTCTTTTATCTAATTTAATATCCGATGAGTGAGAGTCCCGACACCAATCAGTCCTGTGATGTGTGAAAATTCAAACCCATTCTCCCTCCCACTCACCCGATGTTCCATTACACTGAACTGATTCTTGGCCATTAACGCCAGGCTCACTCCATGCACCCCTCCTTCCATCGCCTGCTCCAGCCTGTCCCGGTAGATATCCGTCAACTGCAGCAGCTGGGAATCGTCCCAGCTTGCCAGGAGCTCGGTGATCACTGAGCTCAGACCTGCAGAGGAAAATGGGGAAAATTAAAGAAATTGCCGACCCCATATTGGGCAGCAACTGTCTCTCTGGAACCTAAAGGTGGTGCGCCAGGTCACCAAACACAGTCCGAAATATATATGCAAACATGAGGAAATCTGCAGATGCTGGACATTCAAGCAACACACACAAAATGCTGGTGAACGCAACAGGCCAGGCAGCATCTATAGGAAGAAGTGCAGTTGACGTTTCGGGCCGAGACCCTTCGTCAGGACTAACTGAAAGAAGAGATAGTGAGAGATTTGAAAGTGGAAGGAGGAGGGGTGATCTGAAATGATAGGAGAAGACAGGAGGGGGAGGGATGGGGCTAAGAGCTGGAAAGTTGATTGGCAAAAGGGATGCAATGCTGGAGAAGGGAGAGGATCATGGGACAGGAGGCCTAGGGAGAAAGGAAGGGGGAGGGGAGCCCAGAGGATGAAGATGGAAACAGAGATCAAGTTTCAACCTTATGAACTCCGCTTTGGCCACAACCGTTTGGAAAGGACTCTGCCAATTTCTGAAAATATAGTAACCCATCACCATCACTCTCCTGGTACTGCCCATCACCACCGCTTTGCTCTGGGTTACTGTCTGCCTTCCTGGTCAACCTCTTACTCAGCAAATCTCTGGGATTTCTCACAAAATGCTGCAGGTACTCAGTAGGTCAGGCAGCGTCTATGGAGGAGAATAAACAATCACCGTTTCATGACAAGGCCCTACAACGGACTGGAAATGAGGGGACAGAAATTCTAAATATTGTCACACTACTTTCTATCCTTGTGGTCCTGATCCAAAACGTCAAATGTTTATTCCTCTCCATGGATGCTGCCCGACCTGCTGAGTTCTGCCAATCTGTTGTAAGTATTTTTGTTGCCCAAAACTTTCAGCATCTGCAGAATGTCTTGTCTTCTGGAGTAACTCGCTATTTTAATGTGCATCACAATCTGTCAGAGGAGCAGGAGCAGACGGTAAATGTACTCCTTCCACGGGTGACTGTGCTTCCCCCAGAGATGTTAACTCTCTCTCTCTCTCATCACTCTGGTCAGTTTTCACCAATATTTTATTAATTACTGATGTTGAATTAAGCCCAGATGCAGAATCAGCAGAGTATCTCTGAATGAAATACTTCGCCAACATACCCGTGTCCTTTCCCGATGTTGACACCTCTGGAACTCCTCCACTGCTCGTACTTTGATCCATTTTGAGGACAGGCGTGATCAGTTTTTGCTGCTCTGTGACAAAAATAAAATAACAGGATCATCAAACATTAATTGGGGTGTAAAGCAAAACACTGTTTTGTTTTTAAACGGAGGCAAACACTTCCAAACATCTTTGGCCTGTCCACTGAACACTTGACGTGGCCGGATCCACCCGCACCCGTCCACCCACAGTCACACAATGTCCATTTCCGCTCTCCATGGATTGTACACTGGACCAGTATTTCTTTGAATATATCACGTGGCTATTATCAGATAGTTACATGGCACCTTGTTAAGCACAATGCAGACCCGCCATACATCCAGAACAGCCAGTTGGGAAAAGAAACTTTGACATAAGTAAAACAAAATGCTGGAATTATTCAACAAGACACAGAGTATGTGAATATTTCAGGTGGAAGACCCTGTATCAGAGCAGAGCCTGTGTGTAGGAGCCATGTATCTGTTCTCTATCTGCATTGTATTCTGCGTTGTGTATTTATGATGCTTTTTATGGTAACAAGTCGCATCAGTGAGGGTGTGGTAAACGGAAAGGGAATCAGTTACAGTCGGCCCTCCTTATGCACGGGGGATTGGTTCCGGGACCCCCCGCGGATACGAAAAATCACTGATGCTCAAGTCCCTAATTTATTTTTATATTGAAGTTCATCAAAGAAACATTTCCATAAGATGTATTTCAGGCATTGTACATATATATCATATAATCATATATATCACAAATCTCCACAAAGTATTTATCTGGGGTATACACTTATAGAAAAGAGTGGAAAGAAAAAAACAAGCAAAAGGAAAGAACTATGTACAAGTAGGGAGTGATGTTTTTTTTTACAACATATTCATTGATTTGTGAGAATAAAATCAGGCCTACGAGGCATTATGTAGTTAAACCATTTTTCCCAGTATGAATCAAATTGTTCCAGCTTATGATTAACAGATGCTGTTATCTTCTCCATTTTGTAAATGTCCATTGTAATTTCCATCCATGCATTTAAAGTTGGGCTCTCCTGTGATAACCATTTCCTAGTAAGAGTCTTTTTACCAGCTACCAACAGGATATTCATTAAATATTTTTTTTTCAACCATTCTTGAGGTATATATATAGGAAAGATATCAATAAATTAGAGAGAGTGCAGAGACGATTTACTAGGATGTTACCTGGGTTTCAGCACTTAAGTTACAGAGAAAGGTTGAACAAGTTAGGTCTCTATTCATTGGAGCGTAGAAGGTTGAGGGGGGATTTGATCGAGGTATTTAAAATGTTGAGAGGGATAGATAGAGTTGACGTGAATAGGCTGTTTCCATTGAGAGTAGGGGAGATTCAAACGAGAGGACATGATTTGAGAGTTAGGGGGCAAAAGTTTAAGGGAAACACGAGGGGGTATTTCTTTACTCAGAGAGTGATAGCTGTGTGGAATGAGCTTCCTGTAGAAGTAGTAGAGGCCAGTTCAGTTGTGTCATTTAAGGTAAAATTGGATAGGTATATGGACAGGAAAGGAGTGGAGGGTTATGGGCTGAGTGCGGGTAGGTGGGACTAGGTGAGATTAAGAGTTCGGCACGGACTAGGAGGGCCGGAATGGCCTGTTTCCGTGCTGTGATTGTTATATGGTTATATATCCAAATTATATGGTCTTACTCTACAAGGGTATTTCACATTTAAAGATGTCTTGTAGGGCATTGTGTATCCCCTTCCAATAGTTTTTGATAACAGGGCAGTCCCAAAAAATATGATAATGATTTGCATTTTGATTTCCACAATTTCTCCAGCAAACAGGGAGGTTACTATCATAATGGGATTTCTGAGAAGGTGTAATAAAATATCTTATTAAGTTTTTCCATCCGAACTCCCTCCATTTCTGTGAATTGGTACACTACCATTGATACCTCCATATTGATGTCCATTCTTCCTCAGATATAATTATCCCTCCCTCCTTCTTCCATTTTGTTTTAATCTATGAAGTCGAATGTGCTTTAAGATTTGACAACCCCTTATACGTGCTTGAAATGATTCTACTACCATTATCTGAATAATATGTTTTTCTAAAGAGCTCTATCAAGCATGTATTTGCTTTGGTTACATTTTTAAGCATTTTATTAACATATTGTAGCATCTGTAAATACCGATAAAAATCTTGTTTTTCTAATAAGTGTTTCTCTTTAAGCATTTCAAAACTGAACAGTGTTCCTT
This sequence comes from Hemitrygon akajei, assembly GCF_048418815.1. Lineage (NCBI taxonomy): Eukaryota > Metazoa > Chordata > Chondrichthyes > Myliobatiformes > Dasyatidae > Hemitrygon > Hemitrygon akajei. The sequence goes on from NW_027331946.1 coordinate 5,425,568, forward strand.
CTTTCATTATGTTGCAAAGAACTGTTATTCCTTTAGCCATCCAGTCCTTAAATCTAGCATCCAACTCATTTGGTGTAAAATCAGAGTCATATGCACACCATTTAAGAATTGCAGTATCTCCCTCTAGATTATATTCTTTTATAGTGGTTTTCCATATTTTAAGACTCCATTTCACTCATGGGTTATCAATAGTATTTATACCTTTGCAGGTTATCATCAGCCAAAATTGCTTGTATGGGGATGGGAAGTACCCGCTCCTCAATGTTTTTCCAGTGAGCGTCATATGATGGGTTGCACCAACATATCACAGCTTTCAACTGTGCTGCAAAATAATAATCTCTAAGAGAAGGCAAGCCCCATCCCCCTTTTCCTTTGCTAATTGCAAAGTTTTGACACGAACTCTAGGCCTTTTACCCTGCCAAATATACCTTGATAGCATCTTGTTCCATTCATTGAATTGATTTTGATTAATCTCTATTGGTCGGGTCTAAAAGAGATATAACTGTCTGGGCAGTATATTCATTTTAATAGACTCAATCCTTGAACTGAGACTGAAAAAATGAATCAGGTTCCATCTTGCCACATCTTCCTTAATTTTTTTTTATATAGAGGCTGATAATTACATTCTGATAATTTTGCCAAATCCTTTGGCATAATGATGCCCAAATATTTGAAAGACTCTGTGTGCCATGCCCAGGGGTATCGACTTTCAATTTCTCTTGGTGGGCTATAGTAAAATGAATGTAATTGGGTTTTATCTATGTTGTATCTTGTATCCTGATAATTGACCATATTGTTCAAAGGATTGCATCAATTTAGGTAAAGAGTATGTTGGATGCCCTAGATAGATCAAAATGTCATCCACATAACAAGCCAATTTATGCTCTGTCCCTTTAATAGTAATTCCCCTGATATCTTCATTTTGTCTGCTGTATTGAGCTAATGGTTCCAGATATAACACGAAGAGTAGTGGTGACCATGCACAACCCTGTCTCGTGCCCCTTTCTAGGGTAAGACTATTTGATAAATATCCATTGATTTTAATCCTAGCAGTAGGATTGTCATATAGTGTCTGTACAGTTTTAATAATTGCGTCTTGGAAATCAAATCTATGTAAAACTCTGTAAAGCAAATTCCAATTAACTGAATCAAAAGCTTTTTCAGCATCCACGCTGATCACTATTGCTTCAATTTTATTTTTTTGTATATGATCCATAATGTGAAGTGTCCTTCGTATATTGTCTTGTGTCTGGCGTTGTCGTATAAAACCTGTCTGATCGTTACGTATCAGTATCGGTAGAAACTCCTCTAATCGTTTGGCCATGATGGAGGTAAATAACCTATAATCTACATTAAGAACGGATAGTGGTCTAAATGACCCGCATTCTATTTTATCCTTGCCTTCTTTCGGTATAGCTGAGATTATCGTTTCCTTCCAACTGGGTGGCATTTGTGCCTTTTTTAGAGCTCAGTTCAGTGTGGAGAGTAAAACACGAATTAACTCATTTTTAAATTCTTTGTACCACTCTGCTGTATACCCATCTGATCCTGGTGACTTGTTTAATTTAAACCTACTAATTGCAGCTTTTAATTCAACTTCAGTTATGTCAGCAGTCATCCTTCTATTTTGTTCTTTGCTTAAAGTAGGTAACTCTAGAGAATTCAAGAAGGTGTCAATTTGGGTTATGCTTCCCCCTGGAACTTTGGAATATAGCGTTTTGTAAAACGCTTCAAAAGCTTCTTGAATTTCACTTAGCTTATTTTTTTTATCATTTTCGTTCTTGGGTCCCTAATTCTATGAATTGTATTTTCTGCTATCTTTTTTTTCCAGTTTCCACGCCAGTATTTTCATAGATTTTGATCCACTTTCATAATATCTCTGTTTCAGAAACATTAATTTTTTCCTGATTTCTTGCGTAGCCAAATTATTTATTTCATTCCTAATTCTTTTAATTTCCCCAATGTACCTTGTGCCAAATTGAATTTGTCTTTTTCTCTAGTTCCTTCAGCCTATTTTGTAATTCCTGTAATGTTTTATTCCTTATTTTTTTCTTATATGAAGATATCGCTATAATTCTCCCTTTTAAGACCGCCTTCAGAGTATCCCATAAAATGGGAGGTGAAATCTCTCCATTATCATTAAATTCTAAGTAGAGACCAATTTCTTTTTTAATTTGTTCCTTAAAGTACAGATCATTGAGTAGACTAGAATTTAGCTTCCAAATAGTATTCTTTGGTTGTAGGTCAAAATCAACAGATAAATATATAGGTGCATGGTCACTTACATCTATTGTCCCAATTCCACAGCTGTTTATTTTGTCTTTGTCTTTTCTAAATGTTATGAAATAGTCTATACCTGTATATACAGAATGTGGAGCAGAATAATGAGTGTAATCCCTTCTGTCAGGGAAAAGGTCCCTCCATATAGCAACTAAACCAACATCCTCAAAAAGTGTATTAACTTTCTTATGTAAAGTTTTTGTTTCATAGGTTTTTCTATTGGAAGAGTCTAAGTTTGGTTGTAATTGTAAATTTAAGTCTCCCTAACATATCAGGAGACCTTCTGTTTCCGTTACCATAATATCAGTAGTTTTCTGAAAGAAACCAATATCACTTCCCGGGGGTGCGTATATATTCAATAGAGTAACTGAATTGCCATCTATATTCCCCCTTACCAGAATATACCTGCCTTCTTTATCTCCCATTTCGAATACTTTTTTCAAAATTTAGCTTACTTGAGATAAGAATAGCAACTCCTCTCCTATGTCCTAATTTATATGAGGAGAAAAACAGATTAGTGAAGCCCATTCTCTTTAGTTTTTTATGCTCATTATCACTTAAATGAGTTTCCTGTAAATATACTACATGGGCTTGTTCTTTTTTCATTTTGGATAAAATTTTCTTATATTTGATTGGATTTAATAGCCCATTTACATTAAAAGAAATGAATTTTACCTTGTCTTTAGCCATCTGTATTTATCTGTCAATGTATCATTGAAATTAGAATAAAACTTAATCGATCAAACCCTGAACAAATAAGAACCAAGAAACTCAAATAATAACAAAAATGGCAATGAACGTGTGATTCCAAGGCTGAGGTCTCTAGTAAATGACCCTGTGTTGAGCTAGAGGAAATGTCTAGCTGTGGGGGATTAACCCCTCCATTTGTGAGTTGAGGGCCCCCATTGCAGTATTCATAAAAGTCAGTGAACAAATCCATTACACAGAAAAGATTTCCCTGTGTACTCCTCCTATCTCTCTCTCTCTCTATACACACACACACACACACACACACACACACACACACACACAACGCACATACACATAGATATCATTCTCATTTTGGTGGGGAAAAAGGAGAAAGTGAGCGAATAAAGAATAACAACTAAGTAATATAAAATCTACATTATAATAAGTATTTCTCCAGATAAGTATATCACCGTCTACTTTTGCTTCCGTTTAGCTTCTCAACATTTTTAAAATTAGCCAAACCTTTTGGCTCTTCTGAAGGGGGTGAGGACTGTCTTTGGGAAACTCCCAGTCTCTTCCTGATATGTTTCTCTCGGCTTCCTCCCATCTCCTGCCTTCTCGTTTCTCGCACTATTTCCCAAGCGGAGCGGGATAATTCCTCAGCCAGGTTTTCCTTCGTTTTGGTCACGCTGATGGGCAACCCTCTGGCCTTCATGTCTGTAGTCGCCTCTTGCACTGTCTGGTATAACTGCGTCCCGTTGTCATAAAACACAAGAAGTTTAGCAGGGTACGGAGTTTGAAATCTAATCTTATTTTGCTTTAATACTCCCTTTACTCAGAGTATTCTTTGCGTTTCTGGAGGACCGCGGGGGGTGGGGGGGGGTAATCTTGGTTGAAATATATTAACTTATCCTCTAAAAACACTCTCTTCTTACCCCAGTCCCTTCGTAGAATCTCCGCCTTGGTGCTGTACCGAAGGAATTTAATTATAATTGAGCGTGGCTTTCTATCCTGGGTAGGTTTAGGGACTAACGCGCGGTGGGCTCTTTCGACTTCCAGCTTCATAGCCGGGGGAAGCTCCAGTGCGTCCCGCAGTAACTTTCCGACAAACTCCGTCATAGACGAGCCCTCCGCTCCTTCGGGAACGTTGTAGATTCTGATATTTTTCCGCCGTGATCTTCCCTCCAGATCAAACAGTTTACCTTCTTGGTGATGTGTTATTTTTATTGTCTTACTCAGTATCCGTTCCACGTTTTGAACGCGATCTTCCACCTTCTTGATTCGAGTCTCTGCCGCCGCTATTTTTTGATTAACGCTGGCGAGCTCTGCCTTAATATCACGGAGCTGCTGCTTTATTTCTTTCTGGACCTCCATTATTTCTTTCAGGATTTCGAAGACATTCACCGCTTCGACTGAACGAGGCCCAGCAGCTGTCTCACTCGCACGCGGTCGGGTCGGAGAGCCGCTCGCTGCACTCCTCTCGGACGCAGGCTCTGCAGTGTCACTTTTTTTAATTTCCATTTCTTCTCCCCATTCTTGCCCCTCTTTTCAGTTCAAATATTTTTCAGAAAATATTATATTTGACCGGTTAATGGGGCTTAATACGCGTGTTTCCGGTGGAGCTGGTGACTTAAGTTGCCATTCTCGACGATGATGTCACCGGAAGCCTCAAGTCCCTTATTTAACATGTCAAAATGTGGTGGTCTTTAGGACCCATCAGAACCCCGGACTTTATTTAACCTGTCTCAGTGCGATGGACTTTAGGCCCTGGTGCAGCTCTGAATCCACAATGTGTCTGTTCATGAAAATAATCACGATAACGATTGAAACTAAGGTGGAAGTAATAAAGCGATCAGAAAGGGGTCATTGGAACCTTTAGGCTACGTCAGTCAACGATCAGAACAATTTTAAAGGATAAAGTGAGAAAGGCTCTGCCCCAATGAAAGCTACAATTATTACTAACAACACAGTGGTTTAATTGTTGGGTTTTTGATCCTCCACATCAACCTGGCACGGTGGATAGTGCACTCGGGAGTGGTCTGTCACTGGATCCAACTCAGGAAAGCCTGGTGCTGAAACATAGTTCTTAAGCATTTTATATGCATGGAAACGTAAAACATATACTATATACTAAGACAAACGTTTAACCAACTGATGCTAAATAATACCGGATGTACCTGTTCTGACTTACTTAGTAAGAGGATTTCCAATTTTTTTTATCCCGATCCATGATAACCCATGCACTTACTCCATAATACTATGTAAAATAGTTGTTATACTGCATTGTTTAAGGAATAATGACAAGAAAAAAATGTCTGTACATGCCGGAACAGCAAGTGCTGAAAGAGCAGCTCCGGGTTTTCACGATTCATGGTTGGTTGAATTCGCGCATGCGGAATTCGTGGATATGGAGGGCCAACTGTACATATCTATGCTTTATTCTGTGCGGTACACAGCTGGGGACTGTCGGATGTCATATCATTTTCTCAAACATGCTGAACTTACACTTGTGTACACTTCAGTTTCATTACTTCAAGATTATATGTTTGCTAATTGCTAATAAAGGATCAAATAGATATCACCGACATTTGTAACAATCATCACTGGAGCTGAGGGGACACCATGCAAATATAACAAATCCGTGGGGTTGCCAGTAACGGCAACTTGGTTTGGTTAGAATTCACCGCTACATTCTCAACAGATGTTTCTCAATCTGCCGATCATTTAAAATATTCTAATGTACTTAATGAATACTTTGCTTCATTATTCACAAGTGAAAAGGACCTTGGAAGTTGTGGGGATGACTTACAGCGGACTGAAACACATGAGTGCATAGACTTTAAGAAAGAGGATGTGCTGGAGCTTTTGAAAGTCATAAAGTCGGATAAGTCACCGGGACTGGATGAGATGTACCCCAGGCTACTCTGGGAAATGCGGGAGGAGATTGCTGAGCCTCTGGCGATGATCTTTGCATCATCAATGGGGACGGGAGAAGTACCAGAGGATTGGAAGGTTGCAAACGCTGTTCCCTTGTTGAAGAAAGGGGTAGAGATAACCCAGGAAATTATAGATCAGCAAGTATTACTTCAGTGGTGGGCAAGTTTTGGAGAAGATCCTGAGAGGCGGTTTATGAGCATTTGGAGAGACATGGTCTGATTAGGGATAGTCAGCATGGCTTTGCCGAGGGCAGGTGATGCCTTATGAACCTGATTGAATTCCTTGAGGATGTAACAAAACACATTGATGAAGGTAGAGCAGTGGAAGTACTGTATATGGATTTCATTAAGAGGTTAGCCAAGGTTCCCTATGGAAAGCTCATTCAGAAAATAATGAGGGATGGGATCCAATGAGACCTTGCTTTGTGAATCCAGAACTGACATGCCCACAGAAGGCAAAGGGCGGTTGTAGATGTTTCGTATTCTGCATGGATGATAGTGACTAATAGCATTCCGTTGGGATCTGTTCTGGGACCCTTTCTGTTTGTGATTTTTACAAATGACCTTGATGAGGAAGTTGAAGGAATGGGTTAGTAAGTTTGCTGATGACACGAACATTGGGAATGTTGCAGATCATCTGCAGGGTAGTCAGATGTGACCGGGTTAAAGAACCAGCAGAAATGGAAAACACACAGGAGTATGGTATTGCTATAATTAATAATGTTTATTAGCAAACCTAGGGGGTAAATGGGTACAGTCTTACAATGATGAAGAGAATTCAGTTCAGTTCGAGGTGGTTGGTTGAGTAACATTGGAGAGAGGGAGAGAGAGAGAGAGAGAGAGAGAGAGGTGAGCTGATGTCGTCGATCTTCCTGTTGTCTTCCGAAATCCTGTTGAAGTCACCGACTGTGACCATAACACGTACGACCGTTCTTCAGTGGTGGAATTATCACCCGGGCAAGGATGGACACACAGATAATTCCCCACCGGTCGCACCTTTTTCACTGTGAGCCACTGATCGATTTCCCCGAATCGATCCTCCAAAAACCCCACCTTCATGTGGGTGCACCAAAGCTTGTTCAGTGTCCGAAACCGTGTGTCTCTGGGTGTGACTGTCTGTGCATGAGCAGACCTGGTTTTTATCCCCCACGTTGGACACCAGCTGTCCATCAACCTGCTCCGCCCTCCTCTCGCTGCAGGAACTTTAACAAGCAACCAAGTGTCCTCGTGGAAAGATAAACAACTTGCAGAGAAACAATAACATCAATCTTTAGAGCAGTTTCTCTCTCTCTCTCTCTGCATTGCATGCCTCCTTCTCTCTCTTAATAGCAGCACAGTTGATAGGGTCTATTCTGGACCCCCGTTACAAACTAGGGTTACCAGTGACACAGTGCAACAACATAGGATGCAGAACTGGGCAGAGAAGTGGCAGATGCAGTTCAATACTGATAAGCGTGAAGTGATTCATTTTGGTAGGTCGAATTTGAAGACAGTATAATATTAAATGGGAAGACTCTTGGCAATGTGTTGGATCAGTGAGATCTTAGGTTCTGTGTTGATAGAACACTCAAAGCTGATGCCCATGTTCACAGTGTTGTTAAGAAAGGATATGGTGTGTTGGCATTCATCAGCCATAGGATAGATTTCAAGAGCGTGAGGTAATGTTACAGCTATATAAGACCTTAATTAGACTCCACTTGGGAGCACTGTGTTCAGTTCTGGTCACCTCACTGCAGGAAAAGATATAAATGCTATAGAGAGAGTGCAGAGGAGATTTACAAGGATGTTGTCTGGATTGGGGAGCATGCCTGATGAGAATAGGGTGAGTGAACTCGGCCTTTTCTCCTTGAAGTGATGGAGGACGAGAGGTGTCCTGACGGAGGTGTATCAGATGAGAGGGATTTGTTGCATCTATAGCCAGAGGCTTTTTCCCAGGGTTGAAATGGCTAACAAGAGGGAGCATAGTATTAAGGTGCTTGGAAGTAGGTACAAGGGGTATGTCAGGGGTAAGTTTTTCACACAGAGTGTGGTGGGTGTGTGGAATGCACTGGCACCGACGGTGATAGAGGTGGATACAATGGGGTCTTTTAAGAGACTCTTAGATTGGTACATGGAGCTTATAAAAATAAAGGGCTATGCTCCGAGGAAATCCTAGACAATTTCTAGAGTAGGTTACATGGTTGGCACAACATTGTGGGCCGAAGGGCCCCTATAATGTGCTTTAGATTTTTATGTTTTATGTTTTTCACATTCGACCTACCGAGCTGCCAAGATGATCATCACTAATCAAATCTCACTGAGATTTCTCAGGTCCTGTTGAATTTATTGCCAAGTGCACAAGTACGGGAAGGTACAGGGACAGAGAAACACTGACTTGTGGCAGCATCACAGGCAAGTACATTCAGATAACACACGGAACAGCAATTGTACAATAGTGTCACTAACAATATGAAAATACAGTCTGCCAGAGTTTGCCCCCAAAGTGGTGAATTTCTCTGCTTGCCACCACCGTGGGCTCAGTCGTTTCCATAGACGAGCCCCTCATGTCCCTTCTCCACTGTTAATGGGCTCCTTCCCCCATCCTGCTCCTTGATCCCCCACCGGGGCAAACAACCTCTCAGACTCCATCCTCTCCAACCCCTCACACCATATTTATCCTCTCAGCTAATTCCCTCTTCTTCCTCCTTCTGTCAGGATCCCACCCTCCCCGGGGAGTCAGCATCAACCGATGGGCCGAGCAGTCTCCTCCTACCGCTTAGCGATACATTAGACACAGGCCACAGGAGATACTTCAGAAGCGCCCCCAACTTCCCTCAGAGGGAAATGGAAAAAATCAAAATGCTGGACATTTACTTTGAGATTTGTTCCGCTTTGATGTGGAGTTCGCAGCAGGAGCGTTGTATGTGGTCAGCGCGGGTAATGTCGTCTGACTGGTCCTATTGGGTGTAACCAGTAACTGAAAACTCTTCGCACCAATGGGAAGAGTGTAACTCCTCTGTTGACTGTGGGGTGGGGTGGGACTGTTCAGGTAATTGTTACTCAGCGCCAGTGTAACACAAGGAACTGCTCACGTGATGTCAGATCCCGGTGTGGGGATCCCACACGTGACATTAGGCATGTGAGGCTGCAAACTGACATCAGATCCCAGTGTGGGGGCACAGAGTGACGTCACATGGGTGAGAGCTTGTTTTCATAAGCTGTTCAATGGACTTTTTTAAAATGATTTCATGGGAACAAAGAAGGAAAATTAACAGGTTTCATCACTGAATCCAGGGTTGTGTGAGGGAAAGCCCCCTGCTCTGTGCCTGACTTTGCCATGTTGTTGATGGAGTGGGAAGCGTGGCCTTTTTCTTGAGTTGGGTTACAAAACCCCAAATGTTTCCGGGGAGGACTTTCCAGGGTGATCTGGTCTGGGGTGGGTCAGTCAGTGCAGTATCCTGATCACCACCCCTTTTGATAGAGTCTACAACAGAGATATAATCAGCAAACTTATACATGGTGGTGGAGCTGTACTTAGCCACACAGTCACAGGTGTAAAGCGAGTAGAACAGGGGGCTAAGTACACATCCCTGTGGTGTTCCTGTGGATTGTGATGGAGATTGTGGAGGAGATGTTTTTGCCAATCTGAACCGAGTGGGGTCTACAAGTGAGGAAATCCAGGATCCAATTGCACAGGGAGGTATTGAGGTCAGGTCTTGGAGTTTACTGAATAGTTTTGAGGGGATGGTGGTTTTAAAGGTACTCTGATAATTTTTACTTTAAACTTCCTCAGCGTCCCGTTTGAGGCAAATGACATCGAGCTGCAGCTCCAGTTCCTTAACGCATTCTCTGAGGAGTTGCAGCTTGGTGCACCTCATGCAGATGTGGATATCTGGGAGGCAGTAGATCTCCCAGAATTTCTAGTAATTTCTCTTTTTTATTTTAAATAATGCACAAACGCTCACCGATTTCAAGATGCTTGTGACGCCCTGAACAGATTTTGCATAAATGCAATGCCCATATTCATTAGTTTTCTCTTCATTCCAATACAGTCCAGACAGTGAGTGTTCACAACATCCTTCCCCACCTCACTGTCAATCTGTTACATCTGCTCCGAAGGTCAGCTGTCTCTTTCACTGAGGGGCAGTGATCAGAGAGCCAAAAGAAACATGCAACACTCCTTCGTCAGCGGTCACTGAATAAGTGGCTCACCAAAAATAAACAAAAAGGCAAACAACAAAGCTCTTCATCGTAAACTGTGAGTTTAATCAATACCTAGAGTAATGCGGCAGCATTCTGTAACAATGAAATGAAAGTTGTAATGGCTCCTTCTACCCTGCCTCGTGCTGCATTTAATTCAACCTGCGCTGGTGATGCTTCTCCCGGCTCACTGCCCCGGGGGCGAGGGTCCTCTCCCAATCCCGAGCCGGCAGGCTATCCCAACACCGAATGAAAAGGAAACCGCCGGCCATCCGGGAAGAGTGAGCATGCGCAAAGTGATAGTTACATCATCAGGGCCGGGAGGGAGCAGGACTGAAATCAAACCCACAGTGGGACACAGGATCCCCTGGCTGGTGGAGGGTCTCCCGTGACAATAAACCAGATCCGCATTTTAATTGTGTGGAAATATCAGATAGACTGAGAATTCTGGCTTAATTGAAGTGTACACCTTTTTGAGAAGCTCAGAAAAATAGAAAAGGCCAAATTCTCACATAAATGGGTAATATATCCGGAAACACTGGCTGCATTTTGGCAGGTCGTAAGAGTGGAATGGAGTCAAGTAAAACACATTCCCCGCCCACAATGAAAGGACGTGACTGATGTAGATCGTTGCCTCCTGGGTAACTAAACACTTTGACAATGTCGACCACAGGTACCTCTTCCTCTAAAAGTGAGTGAATCATTCAGATCGCTGATCACTGAGAGGAATTATGTTTGTTGGTCATTAAAGTTCGCCCTGGGTGGTTTGGATGGAGTTGATGTGGAGTTCGGGGTGTCACAGTGAAAGAACCGGACAGCCAAACACTCTGACCTTGTGACCTCCGGCCACGGATGATGCCACGGCAAACCTCCTGCAAAACCCATGCGCGGTGCTGACCCCAGCTGCCACCGTCCTGTTTGGGTGGCAGCGAGGAAGGGGCTGATCTCGAGTTTGTGTAAATCGAGGGCCGGATGCAGTGGGAAATGGTCAGGATCGAGCTCTGCCAACAGCCAGAAGCTTTGGGCTCTTCCATTCTTGTCAACCCCGTTTCAGTTTTGTGCCTGAGCTGGGATTGTGGGATCAGTTAGTTGTGGGTCCCCTTGCTGGGAAGGTGGATGTGGGTGAAGGGGATCAGTCTACATGTGTGGGCGTGGGCTGAATGGTGGGAAGGATGTGGGGCGATTGGCAGGGTAGAGGGAGGGTGGGGAACTAAGCGTTATCAGAGGCTGCGTGACTCGGGGAGGATGAGCACGGGGCAAATTAAGCTGTAAACAAGGGAGGATCTGGTCTGTTGGATCAGACAGCTCAGCTTGCGCATCCTTTCAGGAAGCAACAATACTATCTTCATGTTAGTTATTGTCTAATCTTACTGTTAACATTGTGCTTATTACAGGGTCCCAGAGTCTGGGACATCTGTTACCAGCATGGACTGCGAGTGCAGACTGGGATGGGGCAGCGGGTGTCAGTGACCGCTGCACCAGAGAAGGACACGGAGGCTAACAGGAATAAAATGTTTTTAATATAAAGTAAAAGTAAAGTGCTGGAAACTCGGTACATCAGACTGGATGTGTGGAAATAGAAACTGTGGAAGACCCGGTATCAGAACTGTCCAGGATGCTGCCCGATCTGCTGAACGGTCCCAGCATTTTCTCTTTTTTACTTTCAATGATGCACAAATATTGACTGATTGCAATATGTTTATAGATAGATAGATAGATACTTTATTCATCCCCATGGGGAAATTCAACTTTTTTTCCAATGTCCCATACACTTGTTGTAGCAAAACTAATTACATACAATACTTAACTCAGTAAAAAATATGATATGCATCTAAATCACTATCTCAAAAAGCATTAATAATAGCTTTTAAAAAGTTCTTAAGTCCTGGCGGTTGAATTGTAAAGCCTAATGGCATTGGGGAGTATTGACCTCTTCATCCTGTCTGAGGAGCATTGCATCGATAGTAACCTGTCGCTGAAACTGCTTCTCTGTCTCTGGATGGTGCTATGTAGAGGATGTTCAGAGTTTTCCATAATTGACCGTAGCCTACTCAGCGCCCTTCGCTCAGCTACCGATGTTAAACTCTCCAGTACTTTGCCCACGACAGAGCCCGCCTTGCACAAATGTAATGCCCACATTCATTAGCTTTCTTTTCATTCCAACACAGGGTTAATACAGGCGATACAGTCAATGTTCACAACATCCCTCTCCCCCCACTATCAAGCTGTTACATCTGCTCCCAAGGCCACTAACTCTCAATGAGGTGCAGATCCTGTGGGCTGTTCCCGGCAACAGAGAAAGTGGCTCTCCAAACATGATCAAAAAAGGAAATAACAGACTCAAATTTAAACGCTGAGCGTCTCCATCTGACAAAGATTAACACAGCGGCCATTTAGCAACCTCGAAATTAAAATTTAATGGCTGCCATTACCTTACCTCATGCTGTATTCAAAAAATCCTCTGGTACTTCCAGGTAATAAACACCGATTTCAGAAATAACTTAGTGAGTCAAAAATACTTCACAATGATGACAACGGTAGAAGAGAGATTGCTGATATAACCATACAACAATTACAGCACAGAAACAGGCCATCATGGCCCTTCTAGTCCGTGCCGAACGCTTTCTCTCACCTAGTCCCACCGACCTGCCCTCAGCCCATAACCCTCCATTCCTATATATCATTGAGGTGGTGGGATATAGAATGGGTATAGATTGAACAAGATGGTTGATATATATCATTGAGGTGGGGGATACAGACTGGACAGAGGTTGAACAAGATGGTTGATATATATCATTGAGGTGGTGGGATACAGACTGCACAGAGGTTGAACAAGATGGTTGATATATATCATTGAGGTGGTGGGATACAGACTGGACAGAGGCTGAACAAGATGGTTGATATATATCACTGAGGTTGTGGGATACAGACTGGACAGAGATTGAACAAGATGGTTGATATATATCATTGAGGTGGTGGGATACAGTCTGGACAAAGGTTGAACGAGATGGTTGATATATATCATCGAGGTGTTGGGATACAGACTGGACAGAGGTTGAACAAGATGGTTGATATATATCATTGAGGTGGTGGGATACAAACTGGACAGAGGTTGAACAAGATGGTTGATATACATCATTGAGGTGGTGGGATACAGACTGGACAGAGGTTGAACAAGATGGTTGATATATATCATTGAGGTGGTGGGATACAGACTGGACAAAGGTTGAACGAGATGGTTGATATATATCATTGAGGTGGTGGAATACAGACTGGACAAAGGTTGAATGAGATGGTTGATATATATCATTGAGGTGGTGGGATACAGACTGGACAAAGGTTGAACAAGATGGTTGATATATATCATTGAGGTGGTGGGATACAGACTGGACAGAGATTGAACAAGATGGTTGATATATATCATTGAGGTGGTGGAATACAGACTGGACAGAGGTTGGACAAGATGGTTGATATATATCATTGAGGTGGTGGGATACAGGCCGGACCGAGGTTGAACAAGATGATTGATATATGTCACTGATGGTGGTGGGATACAGGCTGGACAGAGGTTGAACAAGATGGTTGATATATATCATTGAGGTGGTGGGATACAGACTGGACAGAGGTTGGTCAAGATGGTTGATATATATCATTGAGGTGGTGGGATACAGACTGGACAAAGGTTGAACAAGATGGTTGATATATATCATTGAGGTGGTGGGATACAGACTGGACAAAGGTTGAACAAGATGGTTGATATATATCACTGAGGTGGTGGTATACAGACTGGACAGAGATTGAACAAGATGGTTGATATATATCATTGAGGTGGTGGGATACAGACTGGACAAAGGTTGAACAAGATGGTTGGTATATATCAGTGAGGTGGTGGGATACAGACTGGACAAAGGTTGAACAAGATGGTTGATATATATCACTGAGGTGGTGGGATACAGACTGGAAGAGATTGAACAAGATGGTTGATATATATCATTGAGGTGGTGGGATACAGACTGGACAGAGGTTGAACAAGATGGTTGATATATATCATTGAGGTGGTGGAATACAGACTGGACAGAGATTGAACGAGGTTGGCAGGGGATGAGCAGATGGATCCAGATGGGATAAGGGATCAAGGACGATCACTGATGGTTCTCCAGCAATACACAGAGCATTAATTAATAGTAGATACTACTGTACTGCTGTATAAAAGATTCTAAAACGACCAAGATAGAACAACAGGAAATTGGGCATGTACCCTTCTGCCCTAACCAATTGTTATCAACGCACCACAGAGAGTATCCCATCCAGATACTTGACACCTTCATCTGGCTACTGCTCTGCCCATGACTGCAAGGAACTGCTGAGAGCTGTGGATAGAGCTGAGCACATCATAGAAACCAACCTCCCCTCCCCTATCTACACTTCCCACTGCCTCAGTAAAACAGGCCGTGTACTCAAAGATCCCCACAACCTGGGACATTCTCACTTCTCACACATACCCCATCGGGGAGGAGCTACAAAACCCTGAAACCATGTAGCATCAGGCTCAAGGATGGTTTCCATTCTGCTGTTCGGAGCAAACTGGATGACCCCAGTGTGATAAGATGGACAACTGACCACACTGTGTTACTTGAAGTGACCAGACACTTTCTGCATGGCACTTTCTCTGGAACCATAATGCTTTGTAAGACTGTTATTGTTTTACCTTGTATCACCTCAGCGTACTGTTTAATGAATTGATGTGTGTGGTTGGTACGCAAGACAAGATTTTCAGTGAACCTCTATACAGGACAATAATGAACAGATTTCCCATATTAATGATGTGGAAATTATTAGACAGCCTGCGTTGCCGGGTTGGATCTTCTCCAGGGAGAGTTAAGTGAAGTATAGAATATTTTTTTCTAGGAGCCCAGATACATGGAAACAATGACCGAACCCAGGCATCAATCCAGGTGAAGTTTGGATCCGATACTTTCCGATCCGAAGTTTGGTGATAGAGGTAAAGTTCCCCAGGTACATCTTAATGGATGGGTTCAGTCTCGGCGTCACCACCTCATCCCGCTCCTGGGACCAGAACACCGGGGGATGAGCGGCGACTCATCACAGGCGGTTCGGTGTGAAGGTCCCATAACCCGGACCGACCACGACAGGTTGTGTCCAGGAAGCAGTGGAAGTCGGCTGTTCAGGGAAACAACGGGAATCACTGCCCAATGTCGCTTGGGTCCGCTCAATTCTCACCTACGGGATCTCGTTGGTCTCGCCCCACAGATTATGATCGTTCCCCCGGCTCCCCGCCCCAGGAGGCGAGGTCACTCTCCGGATCCCAACCCCACGCTCGATCCGCCGCATCCATCCACGAGAAATCACTGCCCATCCCGAGACTGAGCACGCGCAGTGTGATCGTGCATCATAGAGCGGGGGCAGGGCCTCCGAAACAAACCTGCAGATGCTGCCGATCTGCAGTAAAAGGGAGCGGGAAACAGGGTCATGTGAAGGTTGCAGGGTCTCTCATTTAAACCAGTGACTCTGATCCTCGCTCCTCACACACTGCCTGATCCACCCGCCACATTTTCCACATTTCAAAGTTACACAAGCTACGTTTTTAATTGTTCTCTCTGCATCTTCCCTGTCCCATCCCTGCACATCTTGTGTCACTGAGATAGGGGTTCGATTCCTATTACTGTCCAACAGACAATTCAGACCCAAAAAGGAATTGTGCAGGTTTCATATAAACCACTTCTATGTTTATAAACACTAATATCTATTTACTCCCCTGGGTTCACTGGACAGGAACACTGAAACATCAAGTGAGAAACAGCAGGAGGCCATTCAGCCCCTCTAACCATCAACAAGATGACGGCTGCTCCATGTTTCATCCCAATCTTCATTTCCCCGATCCCCTCGGTCTCCAAACATCTACCGACCTCTGTCACTATTTCCACCTTCCCACCTCCCCCCTCACCTGGATCCACCTGTCTCTCCCCTGCTCTTGCCCCATTCCCACCCCTCACCTCTTTTCTCTGACTATTTCCCGTCCACTCTCAGTCCAGAGGGAGGGTCTCGGCCCGAAATGTTGACGGTCCAGTTCCCTCCACAGATGCTGCCCGACCCACTGAGTTCCTCCGGCAGTTTGTTCTTTGGTCTGTATAACCCGTGTTAGTATGGGGAGCGGGATTTTACACCATATTCCAGGTACAATCGCAACAAAGCCCAAATAATTGTTAAAGTAATTTTCAGTCTTATACCAATGAGTCTTACCATCAATACAATGTACTTTTGACCTCCCTCCCTACCCACTGCACCTCAGACACTCACCATTTAAACACACTCAGTGTTTCCGTTTCTCCAACAGAACTGGGTGATCTCACATTCCCCACATTGGGCTCCAGCTGACCTGTTGTTCCCCACTCACTCCTTTTGCCTCCGTCTCCCCGAAACCTCTCGACAACACACACAGAACATAGGACAGTACTGCACAGGGACAGGCCCTTTGGCCCACAATGTTGTGCTCAACCAATTAAATTTGTTATCAGAATGTTAGCCAATCTAATCCCTTCTGCCTACAAAATATCCATATTCTTCTATTTTCCTCACATTCATGGCCTATTGAAATGTCTCTGGAAAGTCCCCAATGTGTCTGATCTACCACTACCCCAGGCAGCACGTTCCAGCGACCCGGCACTCTCTGTGTAATAAACACGGCCCCTCACATCTCCTTTAAAACTCCCCCTCTCACCTTAAATGCATGGCCTCTGGTATTAGACATTCCTACCATTGTAAAAAGACATTTTCTATCTACTCTACCTATGTCTCTCATAATCTTATAAACGTCTATCCAGTCTCTCCCCAGCCTGCAGGGCTCCAGAGAAAACAGCCCGAGTTGTTCAACCTCTTGTTACAGTTCATGCCCTCTAATCCAGGCAATTTCCTGGTAAACCTCTTCTGCGCCCTGTCCAAAGCCCCGACATCCTTCCGAGAATGGGGGCGACCAGAACTGCATGAAACACTCCAGATGTGGTCTAACTAGAGTTTTAAATAGCTGCGACACAACTTCCCGACATTTGAACTCAATGCCTCGAATAATGAAGTTAAGCATACTATTTGCCTTCATAACAACCCTGTCAATCTGTGTAGTCACTTTCAGTGAGCAATGAATTCCGATATCCCTGTGCTCACCGACACTGCTAAGGGTCTTACATTTACATTTGACCTACCAATGTACCAAGATGATCATCACTAATCAAATCTCACTGAGATTTCTCAGGTCCTGTTGAATTTATTGCCAAGTGCACAAGTACGGGAAGGTACAGGTACAGAGAAACACTGACTTGTGGCAGCATCACAGGCAAGTACATTCAGATAACACACGGAACATAAATTATACAATCCTGTGTCAGTAACAATATGGAAATATCGGTTTTATGTCATTAACGATATAAATATATATATATATATATTGTGTCGATAGCACACTTGGAATTGCTGAATTTGCCACCTCAGCCCACTCGTTGACAGTTTGTGAAAAACTGGGCTCCAAGCACCAGTCCCTACAACACACAGTGGGACATCCTGAAGGCCCACCAAGGTAGGGTTATTCCTTCTATTTAAACACACAAACAGGAAAAGGAGCAGGCCACCCGGCCCCTCCAAACTGTCCTGTCATTCAACAAGACGCTGAGCCGGCGCATCTTTACCCCGCCAACACCACTCCTGCCCCCTACTTTCCCCAGACCATTGGCCCCACTTGCTGGTCAACAGTCTGGCCGTGTTTGCCCCCCAATGTGGTGAATCCCTCTGCTCGCCAACACCATGGGTTCAGACATTTCCACAGATGAGCCCCTCCTGTCCCCAGCAGGACATCAATCCTGTCCGTTCCCTCTCACACCATCGTTCTCCTGATAATAAAATCCCCCTCTCCCTCCATCTTCTGTCAGGATCCCTCCCCGGGGGGGCCGGCATCAAGTTGATGAATGAGCAGTCGCCTTTTACCTCTCAGCGATACATCAGACTCCGGCCACAGGAGACGCTTCACAAACACCCCCAGCTTCCCTCGGAGGCAAATGGAAATAAATCACAAAGCGGGTCATTTACTTTGTTTGTTCCGCTTTGACCAGGAGATCAAAGTGCCGATGGGTGTGGGCTGATGTGATTAGTATTTGAGCCGTTAACCCGTCTCAGCACTAGCCGGGCCGCGCGTGTATGACGTCAGGTACCACACAACTGTGACATCATATCCCCGGTGTGGGGGAGCGCTTGTATTTTGAAATACCAGAATGGACATTTAATTTGATTTCAGAGGGACAACAAAATCAATCATGGGATTCGCCCGGCTGCAAAGAACGCACTGGTGGAGTGGGCAGCGTGCTGTTTGTCTCGAGTTGGATCACAAAACACTAATTTTTGGGGAAGGACTTTCTAGGCTGATCTGGTTTTGGATAGTTTAATCAGTGCAGTGTCTCACTGTTCAGTATTTTGAAAAACAAAGCGAGAAGAAAGTTTAACCCTTGCCTGTACAGGGAAGAGCGATAGAACCAATGACGCGATGTAAAGTACATTAGCTGGGCTCTCGAAGGTCGACTGTTCTTTGTTCCATAGATGCTGCCCGGCCTGCAGAGTTCCTCCGGCATTTTGTGTGTGTTGCTCGGATTTCCGGCATTTGCTGATTTTCTCTTGTTTGAGAGAGATCGGTGACGGGTCACTGCCCCGTGGGATATTTCACATGTCACTACTGGGGTGAAAGATGCTTTCTGCTCACACTCAGTAGAAACCACACTGGAGAGTATTTCTGGTTGACGGCAACGGCATCATTTCTCTTAATCCATTTGGACAATGAATGTCTCATTAACATAAACTGTCAGAACTCCCTTCTCCCACTAAATTCACTCCCGATCCCCACCAAAGCCTCGCCTCGCTGTAAACGCTGAATAGTTGTGCAGAATCATAGACAACACTTACCTCTGATGTTGTAACCGGACGGCGTTCAGTGTGCTCCCGGGAAATCACAGTCTGACTTCCCGGGTGATCGACAATGTCCCTGCACCGGTGTGTTCACCCTGTACGGAGAGTTGAGTCTGAGCTGCTGCTCCCAAGGCCACTCGGCTGTGATGTGTCCGTCGCTCATTACAGATGGACAGGACCGGGTGAGCCGGGGTAGAGCGCGACTGCCGCAGTCCGGGTCACACTAACTCTCACCGGCTCAGGACGGGTCTGACAGCGGGCGGAGGCGGGAGTGGGATCAATGTCGCAACCCTAAAGAGGAAAACAAACAGACTGCGTTAACCTTTCTGTCCGGATTTCCGTGTGGATCTCTCCTTTTTCTTTCATCGCAACCAGTGGGGCGGAGCGGAGTTTCTCTGTTTAGGTACAGGGAGCTGCATTTCTGCTGAAATTAAACCAAACACGTTCGACTATATATTTCCACTAACTGGAAAAAAAACTGGGAGAGATTATTGCATTTCCATCCGGACAACTATTGTCACAAGAAACCGCCTCGCCCACAGTTAACAGCGGGTTTCATTTCACAAGCGGAGGCTGTTGATCCACACCCCGCCGGAAATACTTGTCGAATTTATTTCTCTTAAAAGTCATTTATTCCAAATGGCCTGAAGTTTTACCGAAGGAGAGAGTGATGCACTCACTGAAAATTGTCACATACGTTAAAATGGCCAACAGGGAGGGAATGACACATTGATTGAAATCAGCACGGGGGAGGGGGAATTGTGTGCCGATTAAAAATGGGAGCCTCACTCCCTTCTATCCCCTAACCTAACCCTCACTCTCCCCATCCCTCTACCCTATCCATACCCATCATGACTTTGTAGACCTCCATCAAATCTCCCTCAAATCTTCTGCATTTCAAGGAACAAAGTCGTAATCTTCCCTTATAACTCAGGTCCTCCAATAGCAGCAACATTTTCGTTGTACTCTGTCAACCTTATTTACATCTTTCCTGTGGGTAGGTGATGTAAACTGCAAACATACTCCAAGTTAGGCCTCATAACTGTCTTATATCATGCAATCTCCTATAATGAATACTTTAATTTATGAAGGCCAGTGTGCCAAAGGTTTCTTTACTACCTTATCTAGGTGTGCTGCCACTTTCAATGAATTGTGGAACCGTATTCCCGGATGCTTTTGTCCTACCGCACCCTTCAGTGCCGAACCCTTCATTGTGTAAGTCCCACCCTGGTTGATCCTACTGAAGCGTAACAGCTCACAAGCCTGCATTAAACTCCATCTGCCATTATCAGACATTTTTACACCTGGTGCAGATCCCGCTGCAAGCTCCAATAGTTTTCCTCGCTGTCAATTACACCCCAAACCTTGGTGTTATCCGCAAATTTGCTGATCCGGATAATCTAATTATCATCGAGATCATTGATACAGATTACAAACAACAACGGATATCAGCACCGATCCCTCTGGAAATCCACAAGTCACGGGTCAGAGAGGCAACCATCTGCTACCACTATCTGCCTTCCTCCTCTATGCTAATGTCTACTCCCATTTACTAACTCACCTTGAATGCCAAGAGAGTGAAATTTATTGGTCAACATCCTATGTGGGACCTTGCCAAATGTCAATGTAGGAAATATCCAGTGCCTTGTCTTCATCAACATTCCTTGTAACTTTTTTGAAAAACTCAATAAGATTGTCTAGAACACACAAAGTCACGTTGGATGTCCCTAATCAGTCCTGTTTATTTAAATAATCCTATATCCGGTCCTTTCAATGTCTTCACACGACTGATGTCAAGTGCACCGGCCTATAATCTCCTGGATTAATTCTGGAGGATTTTTTAAACAGTGGATCACAATTAGCTATCCTCCAATCCTCCGGTAGCCCTGTCTTTCGCCTCCATCGGGGTCTGAGGGCTGAACTTCTCAGTTGCTGGGGACTTGTACACTCAAATTTGCCCAATTTCCCCAAAACACTTACTCATCCATAATTTGTATAACATCCATGGCCTCACTTCAATAGCTTCCTTTCCCGAGTGAACACAGAAGCAAAAATCCACTTAAGAACTCCTCTATCTTTTTCGGCTACATGTGTACATTGCCATTCTGATAATCCAGATGACCAGCTGTGTCCCATGTAATCCTTTTGCTTTTAAAATATCGGTACAATAGCCTCCCTGGTCTCTTTCCTCAATGTTAACTTGCATTTCCTCAACTCCATAAGTACCTCAATTTTTTCCTACTTGCCTACACCTGTTATGCATCTGCTTTTTTTCTATACCAGGGCCTCAATACCATGGCACAGAGCTATCATTCTCCACACTTCCTTTGAATCTGATGACATTATGATCACCAGATGCAAAGAGATTCCCTACGCAGACTTCTGTTCCATGTGTCCTGTCTCAGTCCCTAATGAGAGATCAAGTATCACACTTGAGTTTTTGGGACTTCGAAGTACTGATTAACGAAACTTTCCTGAAGGCATGTGTCAACTACATGTGTACACTCCACTCAATATACAGTCTGAGAGTTCCAGTCCGCATGTGGAAGGTTAAAATCAAATTATAACAAATTATGTTTCTTGCAATATTCTGTGACGTCGACTAATTTGTTCCTCTAAATCCCGCAGACTCTTGGGTGGTCTATAAGACAGACCCATTAACATGTTCAAACAAATTTTATTTCTCTGATCTACCCATAAAACCTCACTAGATGAGTTTTCCCATCTGTCCTTACTGCACACTGCCTGACCGTTTCCCTGAGTAGTGAAACCACCCCTACCCCTTTAATCCCTCACGCTCTGTCCTGTCCAAAACAACAGAACCCCAGAATATTGAGCTGCCAGTTCTCTGCAAGCCAGTCTCAATAATGGTGACAATATCATAATGCCATCTGTTGATCCATGACCAATGCTCATCTGCCTTTCCTACTTGTTGCATTGAAATATACGCAGCTCCGAACATGGTTAACCTTCCATTGCTGACTTTGTCTGAGGTCTTAACAACATCTGTTTGAGAAACTTGGATAGGTACATGGATGGGAGGCGGTGGAAGGCAGGTCAAAAGGTCTCAACGGACTTACATTTCGATAGGGACACCGGGACCCATGCAGAGCAAAACTCCCGGTGTGGGAAAGGGAGAACAGGAATCATTCGCAGTAAAGCAGCTGGTGTGGGGTATGGAGACCGGGAATGGTGGGCGATAAGATCCAAGGACGGGGAATTGTCTGTGGAGAAATCCCTGTGTGGGATTGGAGACCGGGAAGCATGTGTGGTAAACACCCCCGCTGTGGAATGGCAAGACAGGGAACCGCAATCTCACGGTGGATTTGTTCAGTGACTTGTGATCAGCCATGACGAACATCCTTGCCATTGTGAATGAGTAAATATTTAATCCAATAATTCTGACCTCCCTCGCCCGTCCTTGCGTCTTCACCACCGCTCGTCACCCTGCTCTCTTCTCCATGCCTCGCCCTCACCCCTCCCTACTTGCCGCACTCCACCCATCAACCTCTCACTCCTTTCTCATCATGCCTTCCTACCCCTCCGCACCCCACACCTTCACTCCTTCTGCCTCAATCCCATCTCCCTCACTGCTCCGTCATTGACGTCATTCTCACTCTCCCGTCTTTCCTTGCCGACCAACTCGGTCACCCTTCCTCTTCACTGTACAGCCCACCTCCCCTCCCTCCTCACCGCCCATCTCACTCATCCCTCTCTCCTTGTTAATCTACTTGCTGCCCCTCCTGCTCACCTATTCCTCGCCACTGCCTGCACACACCTCCTTCGACATCCCACTCACTCAACTATTTATTCCACCTTCCCTTCCTACTCTCCCTAACCCTATCTTCTACTCCCTGTCACTCCCTCACTCTCCCTACCATTTATCCTTTGGCGCTCCTGCGCCTCTCTGCTTCTTTCTTTCATCCTCTCTCCTATTCCACTCCTCTCTCTCTACATCTCCCATTACCCTCTCACCAACCACCCATCCCTCTCACTCCCTTTCTCTCAGCCTCCCCACACTTGCCCCCTTTATTCCTCCCTCTCTCTGCCCCTTCTTTCCCTCTCCGACCCACTCCCCCGTCCTCTTTCTAGATCTCTCTCACCCTCTCCCCACCTCACTCCCCCCTTTGTCCCTCTCCTCCTTACCCTCCCCACGTATCATTCTTACTCCCCCTCTCTGTCCCTCCCTCTCCCTCTCCTCACTCTTGCTTTCTCCTCTCGTTCCTCTCTCCCCACTCTCTCTACTTCCCCCTATCCACCTTCCACACACTCATCCTGCCCTTCCCCTTACCCTGCTCACCCCATCACTCTCCTCCTTACCCTCACAGTCACCACCTTGCACTCACTCTTTCATCAAGAGCAGCTAAAAGTTTAGTGGGAACTGTGACTGCGAACGCTGCAGGTTCCAAACCCTAGGGTAATGTTCTTTAATTTAAAGAATGTCAGGGTTGGGAATGGTACGGACTGGTTTATTTGAAGGAATCTTGAGAAAAAAAAAAGCAACTGCAGAGGATGAGAGTTGGGGTAAAAACAAACTTTTGTAAACTCACAGCAAACAGGGCAGCAAATGAAACCGGTAACGTTACGGGTTCGAGACCATAGGTCATGTTCATTATATCACGATAAAGGCTCTATCACTACACTGCAGCAGAAATGGATAAATACAATACTAAAGTGACTTTGTTCACACTCCAGTGAGAGTGATTTGTCAAACCATTCCATCTGATTTCAGCAGTTCTGAGGAAAGTGGGTGTGGCAATTTACACTGACATCAAAACGCTGTGGGGACTATTCCTGGGAAATTACTGTGTGAATCATTCAACTTTTGATATCTACCAAAAGTTCCCATTAAAAGAAAGGACGGGGATGTGGAAGGTCATGTTTGACAAACCTTATTGAATTTTTTGAAGTAGTTACGAGGAATGTTGACGAGGGTAAGGCAGTGGATGTAGTCTATATGGACTTCAGCAAGGCCTTTGACAAAGTTCCACATGGAAGGTTAGTTAAGAAGGTTCAGTCGTTAGGTATTAATGCTGGAGTAATAAAATGGATTCAACAGTGGCTAGATGGGAGATGCCAGAGAGTAGTGGTGGATAATTGTTTATCGGGATGGAGGCCGGTGACTAGCAGGGTGCCTCAGGGATCTGTTTTGGGCCCAATGTTGTTTGTAATATACATAAATGATCTGGATGATGGGGTGGTAAATTGGATTAGTAAGTATGCTGATGATACTAAGGTAGGAGGTGTTGTGGATAATGAGGTGGGTTTTCAAAGCTTGCAGGGAGATTTATGCCGGTTAGAAGAATGGGCTGAACGTTGGCAGATGGAGTTTAATGCTGAGAAGTGTGAGGTTCTACATTTTGGCAGGAATAATCCAAATAGAACATACAGGGTAAATGGTAGGGCATTGAGGAATGCAGTGGAACAGAGAGATCTAGGAATAACAGTGCATAGTTCCCTGAAGGTGGAGTCTCATGTAGATAGGGTGGTGAAGAAGGCTTTTGGAATGCTGGCCTTTATAAATCAGAGCATTGAGTACAGAAGTTGGGATGTAATGTTAAAATTGTACAAGGCATTGGTAAGGCCAAATTTGGAATATTGTGTACAGTTCTGGTCACCGAATTATAGGAAAGATATCAATAAATTAGAGAGAGTGCAAAGACGATTTACTAGGATGTTACCTGGGTTTCAGCACTTAAGTTACAGAGAAAGGTTGAACAAGTTAGGTCTCTATTCATTGGAGCGTAGAAGGTTGAGGGGGGATTTGATCGAGGTATTTAAAATGTTGAGAGGGATAGATAGAGTTGACGTGAATAGACTGTTTCCATTGAGAGTAGGGGAGATTCAAACGAGAGGACATGATTTGAGAGTTAGGGGGCAAAAGTTTAAGGGAAACACGAGGGGGTATTTCTTTACTCAGAGAGTGATAGCTGTGTGGAATGAGCTTCCTGTAGAAGTAGTAGAGGCCAGTTCAGTTGTGTCATTTAAGGTAAAATTGGATAGGAAGATGGACAGGAAAGGAGTGGAGGGTTATGGGCTGAGTGCGGGTAGGTGGGACTAGGTGAGATTAAGAGTTCGGCACGGACTAGGAGGGCCGGAATGGCCTGTTTCCGTGCTGTGATTGTTATATGGTTATATGGAAAAGACACTAGGACGTTAGATGGCCAGGGAGGTGATAAATTTGGTCAAGAAGGGAAAGGAAACATATGTAAAGCTTCAGAAGTCAGGATCAAACAAAACACATGAGGAGTATAAAGACACCAGAAAGAAACTAAAAAAGGAAATTACGAAAAGGCAAGAGGGGTCGGATTAAGGTGAATCCTAAGGCATTCAACACATTCATCAAGAGCAGGAGGATAACGAGGAGGAGAACCCTAATGCGTTCTCTTCAGTGATCAGCTCGAATCACATCAGGTTGGCACCATCCCCAGCATTCACCAAACTGCATATGTTATATCAAAGAACAAATATCACAAGTAACTTCTTTGGAAAGGACCTCCAGTTTAGTAGAAGGCCTGAAACACCACTGTGTCTATTTTAAAACACAAAAAGCAAAGCAACTCTGTCTCACAAAATGGAGGATGTAAAACAGTTCCACAAAATGGCAGCTTCCGTCTCCAAGCACGGGGCAGGAGCAAAGACAATTGATCGGTCTGCTTCCGCTGTCCTTGACCCATTCGACTTTGACATTTTCTTCCAGACTTTAAATCCACAGTCATTAACAAATTGACAATAATGAGTTAAATTGTTCCCAATTACCACCGTCATTCTGCATTGATATAAAATTACAGTGCAGCAGCACGTCCGAGCATGTCTGCAGATCCAGAGTCAACTGCTGAGATATTTATCAAATCAACACTAAACAGACAGGCTGCAACAGGGACGCGAGTAAACAGTCCAGCAGCAAGGCATCTGGCAGAGTCCCACGTGGGAGATTAGTCAAGAAGGTTCAAGGGTTTGACATTCAGGATGAGGTGATAAACTGATCTGGACATTAGTTTTGCGGGAGAAGCCAGTAAGTGGTGGAAGATGGTTTGACTCTCTGACTGGAGACCAGTGACTCGTGGGGTGCAGTGGGGGTCGGTGCTGGGTTCATTGTTGCTTATCATCTCGGTCAACGTCCTGGATGATTTAATTACTGCAAGAGTTGTTTTTTGTTCAACAGTAGGTTATTTGCCGTGGTCCGTACTCATTTACTTAGTTTACAGTAACTCTGTAGTCAGAGCTTTTCTTTTGCACAAACCGGGCAGAAATTGGCCATTCAGCCCATCGAGCCTCCTACCCCACACAGTGAAATCGTGGTGTTCGCTCCAAAATGCCGCCTGCCGCTTTCTGTAACTGGTCCCCTCCCCACCCCACCCCCACTGTTTGCGGTGTACCGAGACCTTGAACAGAATCAACGTCGATGAGAAAAACGACATGCATTCATCTGAAATGACAAGTTTTGGAAACAGAAGCCGTGTTGGCTAAACAGCTTTCTGCACGCTTGCTTTGGAATCGCAACCCCTGATTCGGGAACTGTTTTTAACCTTGACATAAACTGTGGAGAATCTCAACCGTGCAGACAGGATAATGCAGGAACACAAATACCACGACCGACAGAAGAGGCTTGAAATAGAGCGAATAACTTCTTGCAACACACACAAAATGCCGGAGGAACTCAGCAGGCCAGGCAGCATCTCGGAAAGGCGTCCTGCCGAAGGGTTTCGGCCCGTAACATCCACTCTTTCCCTAGATGCTGTCTGGCCTGCTGAGTTTCTCCAACATTTCGTGTGTGTTGCTCCAGCATCTGCAAATTTTCTCTTGTTTGTGAAAATCTTCTTGATCACTGATCCAAAACACAGGTAGCGTGTCGGTTGGAAATAAAGATCAGAAATAAATATCAGAAGCTGAATTAGTTTCACCTTAATTCACTAAGACTGTTCTTTACACTAAGTCGTTTCCTTCTAACTTTACACCAGACCATCAGACGAGGGTCATTTAGTAACTATGGGGGAGGGGCTGGTGTTGCTGCTCTGTGAGACTCACAGTGCAAGCTGTGTGCAAGATGTTGCCTGTCTGCAGGGCAAATTCTGACACGCAGGCATTCCTCGGAGCAGGGAGCGGCTTCTCTGCTGAAACCAAACAAACCAGTTCGACATTTTGCGCTCACCTTCGACTGTGAACAAAGCTAATTTAACACTGTAATTTAAATATCCCTGTAACAGGAAAAAAACAGTAAAACACCGATGATTTGGAAAAGAACGTTCACCAGTGTCTGCAACCTGAATGTCTACTTATTACAATTGCTATCAGACTTTGAGAGTTTCCAGTAGTTTATTTTACTTCAAACACCCAATATATAGTTATATATATATATTTGCAATATAATTAAATAAATCGATCTGTGGCATTGTCTACTGCGACGTTCCGAATGCCAAAGTCTTACAGCAGCTCTGTATTCCGAATAGTTTTTCCTGTGTTTGTGAGTGAGAGTGTGTCAGGGAGGGAGGAGAGGGAGAGAGACTCTTTCCCTGCCCCTGGGGGACATTTCACAGATCACTGCAGAAAGGTTTTTCTGCAGCGTCTCAGTAGAAACCAACTGGAGAATGTTTGTAGTTGAAGGTAATTGTTTCTTTTAATCCATTTGGTCAATAATTAATTCGTTAATTTGAAGATTTCAGAGTTCCCTTCGCCCACTGAATTCCCCCACCCACCAAGCCCGACAAAAGCCAAACCCCATTGTAAACGCTCCCTGGTTCTGAAGAATCGGAGACAACACTTACTGTGATGTTGAAACCGGACGGAGTTCAGTAAGGTGCTGGGTGAACGGTGTGCTCACCATACACAGAGATGTCAGTCTGAGCCGCTACACCCGAGGTTATTCGGTTATATAGTGTCTGTCGCTCATTACAAAACACTCGCTTTCCTTCCCACGCTGTCCTCCCACTTGCCCCCTCCCCGCTGCACTCTTCTCCCACCCCCTGTCCACTTTTCCTCCCACCCTCCCCTTCCCCACCTACCCCCAGCTCTCTCCTCCCCCCTCCCGCGCTCCCCTCATTCCATGCGCGACTCTCCTTCCCCTTCCTTCTTTCCCCACACCCTTCCCCGCTCTCTCGTGCCTTCACCCCCCCCCCTCCATCTCTCCTTCTTTTTCCTGCCCAGCTACCACCTGTCTATCCCTGTCTAACAATGTAGACTGTCATCCAAACGGGAGAATGTTCAAACATCAGAGGTGCAGAGGAAATCAGGTGTACTCGGGTCTGACTCCTGGAAGGTTAATTTATAGGTTGAGTCTGTGATAAAGAAGGCAAATGCAATGTTTTCACTTATTTCAAGGGGAATAGAATATATAAGCAAGGAAAATATTCTGAGTCTTTATGAGACACTAATCGGGCCATACTTACAGTATTGTCAACAGTTTTGGGCCCAATATCTCAGAAAACATGTGTTGTCGTTGTTGAGTGACGGCAGGTGGTTCATGAGGATGATTCCAGCAATGAAGGGGTTAACATATGAACAGCATTTGGCAGCTTTGGGATTTAGAAAAATGCTGGGGAATCTCATTGACACCTACGGACTGTTGAAAGGACTGGCTGGGGTGAACGTGGAGAGGATGAATCAGCGACAGACAATGTGAGTCTGAAGGAAAAAATTTAAAAAATTCCGTAAACTCACAGCAAGCAGAGCACCGACTGTAATTGGTAACGTTGCGGTTTCGAGAACACCGGTTAAGTGTACTTTATATCAGCTTTCAGATTCACTGACCTTCCCTGCAGCAGAAATAGTTAAACAGACTGATAACGTGAATGTTTTCATACCCAAATGAGAGTGAAACGTCAAACCAGTTGGACATGGTTTTAGCAGAATGGCCTAAAGTTCTGCTTTAAGAAGAACTGCCTACGGTTCTGTGGAATGTGCGGGGCCAGACAGCTGCTTCCACCAGACCCTGAGCTCCGAATCTCCCAGAAAAACCGCCCGCACCTTTTCCCAGTACTCTTTCAACCTTATTTATTTCTCTTCTGTAGATAGATGACCAAAACTGCAGTCAATACTCCAAATTCAAACTCACCAGTGCCTTATTCCTCTTATTCCACCGCACTCTTTAGTGCGCCATCGTTTACTGTGTAAGACCTACACAGTGCAACGCTTCCCTGCATTAAACTGCATCTGCCATTTTCAGCTCAGAATTTGCAGCTGCGTCAGATCGCACTGTAACCTATGATAACCTGCCTCTTTGCCAACTGCACCCCTGATCTTGCTGACATAAGTAAATGTGCTTATCAAGTTAAACACGTTATCATAGATGACAAACAGCAACGGCCCAACTGCCGTTCCTGTGGCCCTCCGCCGGTCATAAACCCCCAGTCAGGGAGACAACCATCTAATAACATTGTCACCCTTCGCCTGAAACGCCACTTACTTACATCTTTCCTGTAGGCAGGTGACCAAAACTACACACAATACTCTAAATTCGGCCTCATCGATGTCTTATACAACTTCAAAATAACATCCCATCTCCTGCAGTCAATAACTTAATTGATGAAGGTCACTATGCCAAAAGCACTTATTAATGACCCTACCTACAGGTGGCGCTGCTTTCAATGAATTATGGACCTCTATTCCCAGATCCTTTTGTTCCACCACAATTTTTAGTGCTCTACTGTTTACTGTGCAAGATTTACCATAGTAAAACACTTTGCACTTGCCTGCGTTAAATTCCATCTGCCATTTTCAGCTCAGTATTTCCAGCTGTTCCAGATCCCTGTAATTTGCCTCTCTGTCAACCACACCCCTAATCTTGGTGTCACACGCAAATGTGCTTATCAAGTTAAAAACGTTATCATCCTAAACGTTGCTATAGATGACAAACAGCAACGGGCCCAACTACATTCCTGCGGCTCTCCACTGGTCACAAGCCCCGATTAATGGAGACAATCATCTACCATCACAGTCCACCTTCCCCCAAAACGCCATTGTCTACTCCAATTTACTTCCTTACGTTGAACGTGATGCAAATGAATTTCCTTGACCAACCTCCCACGTGGGAGGGATTGTTAAATGCTTGCAAATGTCCATGTAAACAACATCCGCTGCATGGCCTTTATCTGCTTTCCTAGCAACATTCCCCATAGCGTCATCAAAAAAAAATTCTGTGTGTTACCAAGAGCAAACAAAGTCATGATGACTGTTCCAAATAAGTCATGTCTTTTCAAGTACTTATATGTGCAGTGCTTCTAATACTGATGTCAGAAGCACTGGTCTATAGTTTAGACCATATAATATTTTTTCAGCCTTTCTTCAACAGCAGGTCTGTATAACCCATGGAGAGTGGGATTTTAAACCATATTCCCGGTACAATCTCAACAAAACGCAAGTAATTGTTAATGTCATTTCACTCTTACACCCAATAACTCTTACAATAAATACAATGTACCTTTCACCTCCCTCTCTACCCACTGCACTTAAACTCTCCATTTTAACACACTCAGGATTTCAGTTTCTCCTACAGAAGTGGGTGATCTCACATTTCCCACATTGGGCTCCAGCTGACCTGTTGCTCCCACTCACTCCTTTTGCCTCCGTTATCCCGAAACCTCTCGACAAGAGACACAGAACATAGAACAGTACAGCACAGTGCTGTCTATTCAATTAATGAAATGGCCAACTAAACTAATCCCATCTGCCAGAACAATATCCGTATCCTTCCATTGTCCTCACATTAATGTGCTGATCTAAATATCCCTTAAAAGTCCCAATGTATCAGCTACTACCATTACCCCAGGCAGCACAGACTGGACAAGAGTTTGAACAAGATGGTTGATATATATCGTTGAGGTGGTGGGATACAGACTGGACAGAGGTTGAACAAGATGGTTGATATATATCATTGAGGTGGTGGGATACAGACTGGACAGAGGTTGAACAAGATGGTTGATATATATCATTGATGTGGTGGGGTACAGGCTGGACAGAGGTTGAACAAGATGGTTGATATATATCATTGAGGTGGTGGGATACAGACTGGACAGAGGTGGAACAAGATGGTTGATATATATCATTGAGGTGGTGGGATACAGACTGGACAGAGGTTGAACAAGTTGGTTGATATATATCATTGATGTGGTGGGGTACAGGCTGGACAGAGGTTGAACAAGATGGTTGATATATATCATTGAGGTGGTGGGATACAGACTGGACAGAGGTGGAACGAGATGGTTGATATATATCATTGAGGTGGTGGGATACAGACTGGACAGAGGTTGAACAAGTTGGTTGATATATATCATTGAGGTGGTGGGATACAGACTGGACACAGGTTGAACAAGATGGTTGATATATATCATTGAGGTGGTGGGATACAGACTGGACAGAGGTTGAACAAGTTGGTTGATATATATCATTGAGGTGGTGGGATACAGACTGGACAGAGGTTGAACAAGATGGTTGATATATATCATTGAGGTGGTGGGATACAGACTGGACAGAGGTTGAACAAGATGGTTGATATATATCATTGAGGTGATGGGATACAGACTGGACAGTGTTTGAACAAGATGGTTGATATATATCATTGAGGTGGTGGGATACAGACTGGACAGTGTTTGAACAAGATGGTTGATATATATCATTGAGGTGGTGGGATACAGACTGGACAGTGTTTGAACAAGATGGTTGATATATATCATTGAGGTGGTGGGATACAGACTGGACAGAGGTTGAACAAGATGGTTGATATATATCATTGAGGTGGTGGGATACAGACTGGACAGTGTTTGAACAAGATGGTTGATATATATCATTGAGGTGGTGGGATACAGACTGGACAGAGATTGAACAAGATGGTTGATATATATCATTGAGGTGGTGGGATACAGGCTGGACAGAGATTGAACAAAATGGTTGATATATATCATTGAGGTGGTGGGATACAGGCTGGACAGAGGTGGAACAAGCTGGTTGATATATATCATTGAGGTGGTGGGATACAGACTGGACAGAGATTGAACAAGATGGTTGATATATATCATTGAGGTGGTGGGATACAGACTGGACAGAGGTTGAACAAGATGGTTGATATATATCATTGAGGTGGTGGGGTACAGACTGGACAGAGGTTGAACAAGATGGTTTATATATATCATTGAGGTGGTGGGGTACAGACTGGACAGAGTTTGACCCAGATGGGCAGGGAATGAGCAGATGGAATGGGTGGGAGAAGGGATCAAGGACAATCACTGATGGTCCTCCAGCAAATCAGAGATGATAGATAGATAGATAGATAGATAGATACTTTATTCATCCCCATGGGGAAATTCAACATTTTTTCCAATGTCCCATACACTTGTTGTAGCAAAAACTCATTACATACAATACTTAACTCAGTAATAATATGATATGCATCTAAATCACTAACTCAAAAAGCATTAATAATAGCTTTAAAAAAAAGTTCTTAAGTCCTGGCAGTTGAATTGTAAAGCCTAATGGCATTGGGGAGTATTGACCCCTTCATCCTGTCTGAGGAGCATTGCATCGACAGTAACCTGTCGCTGAAACTGCTTCTCTGTCTCTGGATGGTGCTATGTAGAGGATGTTCAGGGTTTTCCATAATTGACCGTAGCCTACTCAGCGCCCTTCGCTCAGCTACCGATGTTAAACTCTCCAGTACTTTGCCCACGACAGAGCCCGCCTTCCTTATCAGCTTATTAAGACGTGAGGCGTCCTTCTTCTTAATGCTTCCTCCCCAACACGCCACCACAAAGAAGAGGGCGCTCTCAACAACTGACCTATAGAACATCTTCAGCATCTCACTGCAGACATTGAATGACGCCAACCTTCTAAGGAAGTACAGTCGACTCTGTGCCTTCCTGCACAAGACATCTGTGTTGGCAGTCCAGTCTAGCTTCTCGTCCAACTGTACTCCCAGATACTTGTAGGTCTTAACCTGCTCCACACATTCTCCATTAATGATCACTGGCTCCATATGAGGCCTAGATCTCCTAAAGTCCACCACCATCTCCTTGGTCTTGGTGACATTGAGACGCAGGTAGTTTGAGTTGCACCATGTCACAAAGTCCTGTATCAGTTTCCTATACTCCTCCTCCTGTCCATTCCTGACACAACCCACTATGGCCGTGTCATCAGCGAACTTCTGCACATGGCAGGACTCCGAGTTATATTGGAAGTCAGATGTGTACAGGGTGAACAGGACCGGAGAGAGTACGGTTCCCTGTGGTGCTCCTATGCTGCTGACCACTGTGTCAGACCTACAGTCTCCCAACCGCACATACTGAGGTCTATCTGTCAAGTAGTCCACTATCCAATCCACCATGTGAGAGTCTACTCCCATCTCCGTTAGTTTGTGCTTTAAGATCTTGGGCTGGATGGTGTTAAAGGCACTAGAGAAGTCAAGGAATGTAATCCTCACAGCACAACTGACCCCATACCGAATTAAGGATACATACTGACACTCTGGGAGGGAGGGGTAATGACAGCCCGCCCCTGCATTTATAATGAACAGAACTGTTTATTGTTCGTGTGTTAAAATGCTTCTGTGGGATTATGATGGGATGTTCCAGTTCAGTTGTTGTTACCTTTTAGCTTGGATTATACAGTTATTTGCTTGTGTATTTGTGGGTCACCTGAACTGTAACGGGGGGGGGGGGGGGGGGGGGGTGTGATGGTCACCTCCCCGTCTGTATGAGACTGGTTGGGTTCACTCTCCGGGTCGAGCTGGCCGGTCTGTTTTGTGTTTATCACGATAAAACTGTTATTGAGTTTAATGAGCTGTTTCATCTGTCATTATGGACCAAATGCTCAGCACAATACTACTGTATAAAAGATCCCAAAATAACAAAGCTAGAACAAACTTTGGTATATACGCTTTGGCTATCACCAAATTTTTTCAATGCACAATAAAAAGTTTCCCATCCGGATACTCCAAGCCTTGGTATGGCGACTGCTTTGCCCATGACTGCAAGCAACTGCAGAGTTACGGACACTGATCAGCTCATCACAGAAACCAGTCTTCCCTACGTGAACTCCTTCTGGACTTCCCTCTCCCTCGGTAAAATCAAAGATCCCCACAACCTGGGCATTCCCTTTTCTCACCCACCCCCATTAGGGAGAAGGTACAACAGCCCCGAAGCACATACCACCAGGGTTAAAAGCGGCTTTTTTGAGAAGTTTCAGCAAGCGAGGCGAATTCGACAGTCCGGGAAGTCAACTGGACTCATTGGCCAATATCAGATTTCCCCAGCAGATCCACATCAGCACAAAGCGGTCACTGGACTCAGCCGGCCAAAAGTCACTGCATTCCGCGGACTGTGAACACGAGCAATGCGATTTTCACATGGACAGAGCCCGGGGGGGCGGGGCCTCGGGAAAAACCCGCAGGCTGCAGATCTGCGGCAGAATCAGAGCGGGAAACAGGATACCGTGACCGGTGGGCGCGTCTCCCCGACAACAAACCGGCTCCATGGGACATAGGAGCAGAATTAGGCCGTTTGGCCCATCGAGTCTGCTCCGGCATTCAATCAGGCTGACCCTTTTCCCCCCTCCTCAGCCCCACTCCACGGCCTTCTCATCGTAACCACTCAAGAACCTAGTAAATACCCCCAACCGGGCCCCCACAGCTCCCTCTGCTAATTCCACACATTCACCACGCTCTGGCTACAGAAATTTCTCCGCATCTCTGTTTTAAACAGGCGCCCCTTTGCCCCGAGGCCGATTTGCCATTTTAATTGCGTGGAGATTGACCGCCTGGGTCGCTGGTTCGCAGGGAGAGTTCAGTGAAATGGAGTGTAACTTTGAGGAACGCAGATAGTTGGAAAATGAGTAAACGGCCGACAGTTCGGGAAGTTAACGAGACTCACTGCCCAACATCAGAGCTGCCGACTCGACACTGGCCTCAGTACTCACCGATGGGAAACTGAATTTCTGCCCGGGCGGGAGGCGAGGACCCTCACCCTGCCACTCTCGATCCCCCAGACGATCCGCTTCAACAACGAACGGAATAAAAACAAACCACCGCCCATCCGGGGCCTGTGAGCATGCGCGGGGTGATTACTGCGTCAGAGCGGAGGGTCTCCCCGGGGAGCGAATTCCAGTGACCGACCCAGCAGACTCGGTGAGGAAAAACATACACGCCCCTCATATCTCCATTAACCTACCCCCTCTCACATCTTATCTAAAATATTTCAACCCTGGGAAAAATATACCGTCTGTCCACTCATCTATTTCTCTCGTAATCTTATAAACGTCCATCACAGTCTCGCCCCAGCCTGCGCCGCTCTGGAGAAAACAACACAAGTTTGTCCAGCCTCTCGTTATAGCTCATGCCCTCTAAACCAGGCAGTGTCCTGGTAACTCTCTCCAATGCCCCGACATCCTTCCGAGAATGGGGGCGACCAGAACTGTACGAAACACTCCAGATGTGGTCTAACTAGTTTTATAAAGCTCCAACAGAAAATTCCGACTTTTGAACTCAATGTCTCGACTAATAAAGACAACCATGCCATTTGCCTTCTTAACCTCACTGAGATTTCTCAGGACCTGTTGAATTTATTGCCAAGTGCACAAGTACGGGAAGGTACAGGTACAGAGAAACACTGACTTGTGGCAGCATCACAGGCAAGTACATTCAGATAACACTCGGAACAGAAATTATACAATTCTCTGTCAGTAACAATATGGAAACATGTTTACGTCATCCTGCTAATCGGACCAAAACAACGGGCTGAGCGGCGGCTCATCCCAGACGGTTCGTTGTGAATGTCTCACAACCCGGACCGACCCCGGCAGATTCTGTGAAGGAAGCGAGGCGAGGCCGCCAGTTTGGGAAAGTTCATCCCCTCCCCCTTCAGGTTTCACCGATCACCTTGTGTTTCTCTCTCCCTCCCCACCCCCACCTTTTATTCTACAGTCCTGCCGAAGGGTTTCGGCCGCTAATGTCGACTGTACTCTTTTCATGGATTCTGCCCGGCCTGCTGAGTTCCTCCAGCATTTTGTGCGCGTTGCTCGCATTTCCAGCAGCTGCAGATTTTCTTTTGTTTGAATTCCGGGAAGTTAAAGGGCCTCACTGCGCAACGTCAGACCTCCCCGCTCGGGACCGGCTTCAATACTCACCGAAGGGGAATTCTTGCTGTCGCCCGGCAGAGAATAATCCGTCCCCGGCTCCCCGCCCCGGGGGCGAGGATCCCCGCAGATCCCGATCCCACCGCCGACTCATTGGAACAAAGGAACTCCCTTCCCGCATACTGAGCATACGCGATGTCGTCAGCGCGTTATCAGAGCGGTGGGCGGGGCCTCGTAAACGAACCTGCAGATGCTGCAGTGCAGCGCTGCGGTACATCGGGATACGTTACGGGTGCACGGTCTCCCACGTGACTCGGTGACTCCGCTCCTCGCCCCTCACACGCTGCCCGACCCCCCTCACCGCATTTCAAACATTATCTCATAATTACACTAGATATATTTTAAAATTTCCCTCTGCATCTTCCCCGTCCCCATCCCTCCACCCCCCGGGTTACAGTTACGGGTTTGAATCCCATCCCGGTCCGGCACACATTTTAGTCCCAAACCAGAATTGTGCAGGTTTTATTTAAATCAGTCTATGTTTCTATTCACATTTCCCCGGCCTCACTGAACAGGAACACTGAAACATCAAGCGAGAAACAACAGGAGGTGGCCATTCAACCCCTCCAACCATCAACAAGATGACTCCTGCTCTCCCATCTCAGCCACGTTTCTGCCCGATCCTCATTTCCTGGATCCCTTCGGTCTCCACACATCTGCTGCCCTCTGTTTTATGTGATGACGATCACCGAGTCTTCACCGCCCTCTGTGGTGGGGATTTACAGAAATTCACCACCCTCGGAGTGGAGACGTTTCCCCTCATCTCAGTCCCGGACAGTCCACCCCCTTTTTCAGAGACTGGGATCCCTGGTTCAACCGGTAATGATGTTGTGCATTTCAATGTGTTCACCTCTCAGTCCTCGATTCTCTAAATGAAAGGGCTATTACATTTGATCTTTCTTCATATGATGACCCCACCACTTCAGGGATCAGTCAGGCGAATCTTCATTGCACTCTCTATAACAAATACTCTCTAACCTCTTTGTTGATCCTCTGTGGAATTAATTTCCATCTTCTGCAGCCTCGTGTTGCCCCAACCACTCACCTCCCACCCCTGTCACTATTTCCACCTCCCCACCTCCCACCTCACCTGGATCCACCTCTCACTCCCCAGCTCTTGCCCCATCCCCACCCCTCACCTCTTTTCTCTGACTATTTCCTGTCCACTCTCAGTCCAGAGGGAGGGTCTCGGCCCGAAATGTTGACGGTCCATTTCCCTCCACAGATGCTGCCCGACCCACTGAGTTCCTCCGGCAGTTTGTCCTTTGGCCTGTGTAACCCGTGTTAGTACGGGGAGCGGGATTTTACACCATATTCCAGGTACAAACTCAACAAAGCACAAATAATTGTTAGTCATTTTCACTATTATACCTAATAACTCTTACAATAAATACAATGTACCTTCTACCTCCCTCCGTACCCACTGCACCTCAGTCCCCCAACATTTACTCATACTCAATGTTTCTGTTTCTCCGACAGAACTGGGTGATCTCACATTTCCCACTCTGGGCTCCGGCTGACCTGTTGTTCCCACTCACTCCTTTTGCCTCCGTCTCCCCAAAACCTCTCGACAACACACACAGAACATCGAACAGTACGGTAGCAGAACAGGCCCTTCGGCCCAAAATGTTTTGCTCAGCTAATTAAATTAGGAATCAAAGGGCCAGCTAATCCCTTCTGCCAATTCAATGTCCAGACATTCCTCACATTCATGCGCTGATTTAAATATCTCTTAAAAGTCACCAGTGTGCCAGAACCATCACTCCGGCAAGCACATCCTAGCAACCCACCACACTCTCTGTTAAAAACACTTGCCCCTCAAACTGCCCCCTCTCACTTTAAATACATGGCCTCTTGAATTAGACATTTGTAACCAGAATAAAAAATATTGTCTGGCTTCTCTATCGATGTTTCTCATGATCTTATACACCCCCATCGTCTCACCCCAGCCTGTGCCGCTCCAGAGAAAACAACCCGAGTTTATACAAACTCTTGTTACAGCTCATGCCCTCGAATCCAGGCAGCATCCTGGTAAATCTCCTCTGCGCCCTCTCCATAACTTCCACATCCTTCCTATAATGAGGTGACCAGAATTGAACACAATACTCTAAGTGCGGTCTCACCAGAGATTTGTAGAGTTGCAACATGACCCCTGTGCTGCCTTTATGGCAGTTATTTAGTTTATAATATTTTCGCGTAGTAATTTGTTAGCATTTTTTAGTTAAAGTTAGGATTGTTTAAATCAATTGATTTGTCTGTAATACATCGCGGCTGCGATGACGTCACATCCGGGTTCGCCGCGTCTTGTGGGGAATTACCGGTTTGAGATTCACGCAAGGGTGGGGGTCACTCACATGTGCGACCATAACGCTGACTAGGGTCTCTCTATGCACCAAAGACACAGTGAAAGCAACACTGTAAGTCATTAGATAATCGGTATTTTGAGTTAAAATGTTAACGCCGATTCTGTTAAAAGTAACGACGGTCGGTAAGGTTTACCTTTTCGTCAGTTAAAGAGTCGGGATAGTTTGTATTGAAGTGTATCTAAAGCAGCCAATGGAGCAGCTAGATTCTGACTGTATGCTGCACTTTAATGTAATGTAGTTAGTGTAGTTTTACCTTTGCAAGTATTCACAATGTAAATGTGATATTTAGAAGGGAACAAACACTGTACCAATCTTGTATTGTTTTTCAACAGTTTTCACCATGCGTTAATGTGAAGAGTGAACAGTAAATGGTTAATCTTACTGCGGTCTCGTTTGCATTGACTTTGGTTTATCTCGACGTTTACCTCGGCGTTACTTCACACCCGAGCGAGAACGTTACAGTGAAAAAGCGGCATTATCAGGTGTTTAAAGTGCAGCCATGTCAACCCGATCCAGCATCAAGTCGTTGTCAAAGTCATCGTCATCCTGCGATAGGGGCAGTAGGGCATCAAATAAGGCCACCCAAGCAAGAGCGAAAGCAGAAGCCGCCAAGGTGCGAGCGCGCTTTGCCAAAGAAGAATTAGAAGTAAAGATGAAAGCGGCTGCCAGAGAAGCCGAAAACCAGAAGGAAAAGGCTGCCAGAGAAGCCGAAGCGGCTGCCAGAGAAGCCGAAAACCAGAAGGAAGTGGCTGCCAGAGAAGCCGAAAACCAGAAGGAAGTGGCTGCCAGAGAAGCCGAAAACCAGAAGGAAGCGGCTGCCAGAGAAGCCGAAAACCAGAAGGAAGTGGCTGCCAGAGAAGCCGAAAACCAGAAGGAAGTGGCTGCCAGAGAAGCCGAAAACCAGAAGGAAGTGGCTGCCAGAGAAGCCGAAAACCAGAAGGAAGCGGCTGCCAGAGAAGCCGAAAACGAATTGGAAAGGAAAAGGGTAGAGGCACGGTTAGAAGCGCTGAAGCTAGAACGAGAAGCAGCAGCTGCCGAGGTGGAAGCAGAGTTAATAGAAGACGCCGAAGAAATGCATGATCCGAAGGACGGAAAATCTACCTCAGAAAAGATCGGATTGGAACGTACAAGAGACTATGTCCAATCTCAAATGGAATGGAAGACTCTTTCTTCCTCTCTTTACTTATTCGATAACGTCCCACTTCACGAGGAGTCTTGGAGAGGCCCGACGGCATCACGTCCATCCGAGGAAGATAATTTACTTCACACCCGAGCGAGAACGTTACAACCCCTCTACTCTTGAACTCAATCCCCCTGTTAATGAAGCCTAGCATCCCATAGGCCTTCTTAACTACCCTATCAACCTGTGCAGCGAACTTAAGGGATGTATGGATTTGAACCCCAAGGTCCCTTTGTTCATCCACACTCTTAAGTAACTGACCATTAATCCTGTACTCAGTCTTCTGGTTTGTCCTTCCAAAATGCATCACCTCACACTTGTCCGGATTGAACTCCATCTGCCATTTTTCTGCCCAACTCTGCAGCCTGTCTGTATCCTCTTGTAACCTTCGATCACCTACAGCTCCATCCGCAACTCCTCCAATCTTCGAGTCATCCGCAAACTTACCAATCCTTCCGCCTCTACATCCAGGTATTTTATAAAAATCACAAATAGCAGGGGTCCCAGGACAGATCCCTGCGGCACTCCACTAGTCACCGACCTCCAGGCAGAATATTTTCCTTCCACAACTACCCTCTGCTTTCTTCCTGTAAGCCAGTTTTTTATCCAAACAGCCAAGGTTCCACTGATCCCATGCCTCATGACTTTCTGGATGAGTCTCTCATGAGGGACCTTGTCAAATGCTTTGCTAAAGTCCATGTAGACCACATCGACTGCCCTACCCTCATCAATTTCTTTTGTTACCTCTTCAAAAAATTCAATCAGGCTTGTGAGGCACAATCTTCCCTTCACAAAGCCATGTTGACTATCCATGAGTAGACTGTACTTCTCCAAATGCTCGTAGATCCTATCCTTAAGAATCCTTTCCAGTAGTTTGCAGACCACCGACGTAAGACTCACCGGTCTATAGTTCCCAGGTTTCTCCCTATTACCTTTTTTAAACAAGGGAATTACATTTGCCGTTCTCCAGTCCTCCGGCACTTCCCCTGCAGCCAAAGAGGATTCAAAGATCATAGCTAATGTTCCTGCAATCTCTTCTCTCAATTCCCACAACAACCTGGGGTGTATCATGTCCGGCCCTGGGAATTTATCAATGTTGATGTTTTTAAAAAGATCCAGCACTTCTTCTTCCTTAATCTCCACACTGTCCAGCACACAGGCCCGCTCTACTTCAACCTCATCCTGATCAAGATCCTTTTCACTTGTCAATACTGAAGCAAAGTATTCATTTAGGACCTCCCCAACCTCCTTCACCTCCAGGCACATGTTGTCCTCTTTATCCTTTAGCGGTCCCACCTTTGTCATCTTCATCCTCCTATTCTTCACATACGCATAGAACGCATTGGGGGTCTCCTTAATCCTACATGCCAAGGCCTTCTCATTCCCCAGTCGAGCTCTCCTAAGTCCTTTCTTTAGCTCCATCCTGGGTACCCTATATTTCTCTTGAGCCCCACCTACTTCCTGCCTCTTATATCTAACATATGCTTCCTTTTTCCTCT
The DNA here is from genome assembly GCF_048418815.1 of Hemitrygon akajei. Taxonomy (NCBI): domain Eukaryota; kingdom Metazoa; phylum Chordata; class Chondrichthyes; order Myliobatiformes; family Dasyatidae; genus Hemitrygon; species Hemitrygon akajei. The sequence goes on from NW_027331946.1 coordinate 5,466,774, forward strand.
TGACGAATTGCCTCACATTTTTCGTCAGCCACGGTTCCCTTTTCCTACCATTATTTTCCTTGTCTCAGTGGGACAAACCTATCCTGAACCCAGCACAAGTGGTCCCTAAACTTCCTCCACATTACTTCCATGCTTTGCCCTTTGAACATCTGTTTCCAATTTACTCTCGCTAGTTCCTGTCTCATCTCTTTAAAGTTAGCCCCTCCCCAGTTAAGCACTTTACCATTTTGTCTGATTTTATCCCATTCCATAGCTATGCTGAAGCTAAGGGAGTTGTGGTCACTCTCACCAAAATGCTCCCCCACCAAGAGGTCTGTCACCTGACCAGGTTCATTACCCAAAACTAGATCCAGTATAGCCTCTCCTCTCGTCGGCTAGTCCACATACTGTGTCAGGAATCCTTCTTCAACACACCTGACAAATTCAGCCTCATCTATCCCCCTTGCACTCAGGAGGTGCCAGTCAAAATGACGGAAGTTGAAATCACCCAGAACTACAACCCTGTATTTTGTGCACCATTCTAAAATCTGCCTGCTTATCTGCTCCTCGGTGTCCCGAGGGCTATTTGGGGGCCTATAGACTACTCCCAGCACAGTGATTGATCCCTTCCTATTTCTGACTTCCACCCAAACTGACTCCGTGGACACTCCTTCTGCAGCATCCTCCCTTTCTATAGCCGTGATACTATCCCTGACCAGCAATGCCACTCCCCACCCCCCCTTTTCTACCTCCCATCCTATTCCTTTTAAAACACCTGAACCCCGGGACCTGCATCATCCAATCCTGCCCTTCCTCCAAACAAGTTTCAGTAATGGCCACAACATCGTAGTTCCATGTACTAATCCATGCTCTAAGTTCATCCTCCTTGTTCCTAATACTCCTAGCATTGAAATAGACACATTTCAACCCCTTTAACTGGCTACAATTATGTTCTGTCCCCTGCCTGTCCTTCCTCATCAACTCAGAACTCTCAGCATCATGCCCTTGTCCTTCTACCTTAATCCGTGCACACACATTCTGATTCCCACCCCCCTGCCAAGCTAGTTTGAACCCTCCCCAACAGCTCTATCAAACCTGCCCGCCAGGATATTGGACCCCCTGGGATTCAAGTGCAACCTGTCCTTTTTGTGCAGGTCACTCCCGCCCCAAAAGAAGTCCCAATGATCCAGAAATCTGAATCCTGCCGCCTTCTCCATTCCCTCAGCCACGCATTTATCCTCCACCTCATTCTATTCCTATTCTCACTGTTGCGTGGCACAGGCAGTAATCCCGAGATTACTACCTTTGAGGTCCTGCTTTTCAACTTCCTTCCTAACTCCCTGTGGTCTTCTTTCAGGACCTCTTCCCTTTTCCTACCTATGTCTTTGGTACCAATATGTACCACGACCTCTGGCTGTTCTCCCTCCCGCTGCAGGATATCTTGGACGTGATCAGAAACATCCCGGACCCTGGCACCTGGGAGGCAAACTACCATCCGAGTTTCTTTCCTGCGTACACAAAATCACACGGCTGAACCCCTGACTATAGAGTCCCCTATTGCTACTGGCTTCCTCTTCCTTTCCCTACCCTTCTGAGCCACAGGGCCGGACTCTGTGCCAGAGGCACAGCCCCCAGGTAGGCTGTCCCCCCTCCAGCAGTACTCAAATACTAGTACTTATTGTCAAGGGGTACAGTCACAGGGGTACTCTCTAATGCCTGACTCTTCCTCTTCCCTCTCCTGACTGTGACCCATTTCTTTGTTCTCCGTGGCCCCGGAGTGACCACCTGTCTGTAACTCCTCTCTATCACCTCCTCGCTCTCCCTGACCAGACGAAGGTCATTGAGCTGCAGCCCCAGTTCCCTAACACGGTCCCTTAGGAGTTGCATCTCGATGCTCCGGGTACGGATGTGGCCGTCCACGACGCCAGGAGACTCTAGGACCTCCCACATCTGACACCGGCCACAGAAAACCGGCCTCACACACATACAACTTCCTTTTGCAATCAACAACTGCCTCACCTCGTCCCGTTACTGCCGAAGCCCGTTGAGCCCCTTTCACTCTGCTGCCTCTCACTCCGCTGCCCGCTCCCAACACTGCCCGCTGGATATGGCTGCCTTATTTTTAATCTTTGCGTTCAACAGGCTGACTTCACACGCCTGCGTAGTCTGGCCTCTCTCTTCCCCCAAGAACTCAAAATGTCTTCCCCGCTGGAAATCCTTTGGTGCTCTCCCGCTGCCTTCTTGTTCCAAATCAAAAAATCCTCTGTACCCTCTCCAGGGCCATTGAAGTCCTTTCTGGAATGAGGCGACCAGAACTGCAGGAAATACTTCAGTTGTGGCCTAACTCGAGTTTTATGAAGTTGCAACATAACTTCCTGAATTTTGAATGCAATATCTTGACTTATAAAGGCAAGCATGTCATTTGCCTTCTTCACCACCCTGTCAATTCCAGGGAGCGATGCACTTGGAGTCTAAGATCCCTCTGATCATCAACACTGTTCAGGGTATTGCATTTAATAGTGTACTGTCTCATACATTCCACCTACCGAGCTGCTAAGATGATCATCACTAACCAAATCTCACTGAGATTTCTCAGGTCCTGTTGAATTTATTGCCAACTGCACAAGTACGGGAAGGTACAGGGACAGAGAAACACTAACTTGTGGCAGCATCACAGGCAAGTACATTCAGATAACACACAGAACATAAATTATACAATTCTGTGTCATTATCAATATAGAAATACTAGTTTTATGTCATTAACAATATGTTGTGTCAATAGTCATAAATATATATTTTGTGCCATTAACAATGTATAAAATTACGTTTTTTTGTTTCAAAAGCAGCCTTGGAAATGATAAATTTATTCCCTCAGCCAAATTGTTGACAGAGTTTGAAAATAGTGGGCTCCAAGCACTGGTCCTGCAGAACCAAGCAGGGTCTGGTTATTCCTTCTCATTAAATACACAGACAACAGGAACAGGAACAGGCCCAGATCTCTCAGATCCCAAAATCTCCATCTAATGGAAACATCCTCTCCATGTCCACTTTATCCAGGCTTTTCAGCATTCGGTAGGTTTTCTTAAACGAGCACCAACCCACCCTCAACTGATCCTTAGTAAGTCAAGATATTGCATTGAAAATTCAGGAAGTTATGTTGCAACTTCATAAAACTCGAGTTAGGCCACAACTGAAGTATTTCCAAACAACTGAGACCAGACCAGAAACACTCTCTCAACACCTCATAAGCCCAAGCAGCTCGATCCCCAGATCCATTCTAACTTAGTCAAAATCTATGATAGGGTCACACAGCTGAACGTGCCACTTACCGACCCCAGAATCCTTGCTCATCGTCCCCACATCAGGGATTCCCCCACAACCAATGTCCAGCAACCTGAGATTTCTGATTCACTGTGGAAGGAGGAACATTCAGCCCCATCTACAGAAGTACTGACCTGGTCAAATCCCAAATACTGACAGTTCCATATTTCTGGAGTCTACATCCCAGGATAACAGCCCAAGCACCAATTTTCCCAGGACTCCCTTGCTGCCGGCAATATGCTGCAGTGTGTCGGCCATTCAGAGTTCAAAAATTAACACTCCTGCATCAACCTGTGGCAGAACGGGAACCTGATAATCCTCTGACTGGGCCAGATATTGGGCTGGAAAACCTGGGCGTGGGTCACCAGCAGGCAGGGATACCTTTCACATTGTCTCCAGTAGCTAAAATGAAAGCATTTTATCATTATCCGATCGTTAAATGAGATTTTGCCCAGCACAATTGGCCGTGGTTTTTCCTGTGGGCTAACAGCAATAACAGGCTTTTCATATTAAATTGAAATTAAATGCTGGAAACTCGGTACATCAGACTGGATCTGTGGAAAGAGAAACTGTGGAAGACTCAGTATCAGAACTGATGCTGCCTGAACGTTTTTCCAGCATTTTCTCTTTTTACTTTAAATGATGCACAACTATTGACTGATTGCAAGATGTTTGTGACGGCCTGAACAAAGTTGCACAAATGTAAGTCCCACATTCATTAGTTTTGTCTTCATTCCAACACAGGGTTAATACAGTCGACACAGTGAATGCTCACAACATCCTCCCCACCCCACCATCAGTCTGTTCCATCTGCTCCCGAGGCCGCTAACTCTCAATGAGAGGAAATGACCAGAGAGCGATAAAAATGTGCTCCACTCCCTGCAGATCCTGTGGGCTGTCCCTGGCAATCTGCCTCTCCAAACATGACCAAAACAGGAAATATCGGACTCAACTTTAAACGCTGAGAGACTCCGTCTGACAAAGATTAACACAGCGGCCATTTGATAACTTTGAAACTAATTTTTTTTCACAAATACTTTATTCAGAAATATTACACAATAAATTTATTTACATAGAAAAAAAAACATTTGTGATATCTGAGCCCTTATACAATAAAATAAATTATTAATTATTTCCCTCAGCAACTATTCCTGCTGGCGAGAATGTGCCAGCCGGCTCCATTCAGCCACGGACATTTCCATGCGCTGGAAGACCATCAAGTTTCGGGCTGACCAAAGAGCGTCCTTCACCGAGCTGATGGTCTGCCGGCAGCACCGGATGTTGGTCTCGGTGTGCGTCCCCGGGAACAGCCCGTAGATCAGAGAGTCCTCTGTCACGCAGCTGCTGGGGATGAACCTCGACACCGTCCCTTCCATCCTCCTCCACACCTTCTCGGCGAACCCACAGTGTGCAAAGAGTTGGATCACCGACTCCTCCTCACTGCAGTCCTCCCGTGGGCAGAGGGGTGTGGAGGCGACGTTCCGGGTGTACAGGAGGGATCGGACTGGGAGGGCCCCTCTCACCGCCAGCCAGGCAAGGTCTTGGTGCCTGTTGGTGAGGTCTGGCGATGAGGCATTTTGCCAGATGAACTGGACGGTCTGCTGTAGATGTGTCCATTTTGTCCTTCTCCCGCAGTGCCCGCAGGACATTACGTGCTGACCACTGCCTGATTGATGGCCCTGTGGTCAAAGGCGATGACCTGGAAGAACTTCTCTACGAAGGATAGGTATGGCGGCAACGACCAGCTGACAGGAGTGTTGCGCGGGAAAGGGGCCAGACCCATCCTTCGTAGCCAGGGCGACAGGTAGAACCTGGGCACATAGTGGTACTTGGTGCCCACTTACCTGGGATCCACACACAACCTGATGCAGCCACACACGAAGCTGGCCATCAGGGTGAGGGAGACATTGGGGACATTTTTGACCCCGTTGTCCAGGGACTTGTGCATGGTGGTCCATCTGACCCGCTCCATCTTGGATCTCCAGACGAATCTGCTCGGGTGATTTCTGAGCTGAAAGAGCGGGGGACTGGCCACACCTGCACCAAGTACAGCAGCCCTGAGAGCACCTCACACCTGATGACCAGGTTCCTGCCCGCTATCGATAGGGAGCGCCCTCCCCACAGTCCCAGTTTCTTTTTGACCTTGCCAGTTCCTGTTGCACGCCTCGGCCCCTCCAAACCAGATCCCCAACACCTTCACGTGATCAGACCTGATGGTGAAGTGGACGCTGGATCGGTCGGGCCAGTTGCCGAAGAGCATGGCTTCGCTCTCTGTGCGGTTGACCCTGGCCCTCAATGCCAGCTCGAACCATTCACAGATACTGATCAGCCTGCGAACTGACCTCGGATCAGAGTAGAAGACGGTGACGTCGTCCATGTACAGGGAGGTTTTGACTTGGGTCCCTCCGCTGCCTGGCAGCGTCACCCCTCTTATGCCCCCATCCCTCCTGATGGCTTCGGCAAAGGGTTCCATGCAGCACACGAACAAGACACGGGAGAGAGGGCAGCCCTGCCTGACTCCAGACCTGATGGGGAAGCTGTCTGTTTCCCACCTGTTGACCTGGACTAAAATTTGAAACTAAAATTCTCGTGGCTGTCTTTATCCTTCCTCATTCTGCATTAAATAGATCCGCTGGTAGTTCCACGTAACAAACTCAGATTTCAGGAACAACGCCGTGAGGCAAAATACGTCACAATGCAGACGACGGTAGAAGAGAGATTGTTGATAGATAATCATTGGTGCGATACAGGTTGGACAGAGGTTGAACAAGATGGTTGATATATATCATTGAGCTGGTGGGATACAGGCTGGACAAAGGTTGAACAAGATGGTTGATATATATCATTGAGCTGGTGGGATACAGGCTGGACAGAGGTTGAACAAGATGGTTGATATATATCATTGAGCTGGTGGGATACAGGCTGGACAAAGGTTGAACAAGATGGTTGATATATATCATTGAGCTGGTGGGATACAGGCTGGACAGAGGTTGAACAAGATGGTTGATATATATCATTGAGGTGGTGGGATACAGACTGGACAGAGATTGAACAAGATGGTTGATATATATCATTGAGGTGGTGGGATACAGACTGGACAGAGGTTGAACAAGATGGTTGATATATATAATTGAGGTGGTGGGATACAGGTTGGACAGAGGTTGAACGAGATGGTTGATCTACATCATCGAGGTCGTGGGGTTAGGCGACTGGACAGAGGTTGAACGAGACGGGCAGGGATTAAGCAGATGGAACGGGTGGGAGCAGGGATCAAGGATGATCACTGATGGTCCTCCAGCAATGCACAGATACTGAATTAACGGTACATACTACTATGTACTAAAATGACGAAGATAGAACAACACGAACTTTGGCATTTACTCTTCTCCCCGAACCAACTTTTATCAACACACCATGGAAATTATCCCCAGGTTCGATGTGAAGGTCTCACAACCCGGATCGACCCCGGTAGGCTTTGTCCAGGAAGCGAGGTGAGACCGCGAGTTCGGGGAAGTTACCGGGACTCACTGTCCAAATTCGTTCGGGACCGAACTCTACGGACTCTGGTCAAAGAACACTGAGGCTGTCTACAAGAAGGGTCAGAGCCGTCTCTATTTCCTGAGGAGACTGAGGTCCTTTAACATCAGCCGGACGAGACTGAGGATGTTCTACGAGGCTGTGGTGGTCAGTGCTATCATGTTTGCTGTTGTGTGCTGAGGCAGCAGGCTGAGGGTAGCAGACACCAACAGAATCAACAAACTCATTCGTAAGGCCAGTGATGTTGTTGGGGTGGAACTGGACTCTCTGGCGGTGGCGTCTGAAAAGAGGATGCTGTCCAAGTTGTATGCCATCTTGGACAATGACTCCCATCCACTCCATAACGTACTGGTTAGGCACAGGAGTACGTTCAGCCAGAGACTCATTCCACCGAGATGTAACACTGAGCGTCATAGGAAGTCATTCCTGCCTGTGGCCATCAAACTTTACAACTCCTCCCTCGGAGTGTCAGACACCGTGAGCCAATAGGCGGGCCCTGGACTTATTTCCACTTGGCATGATTAACTTATTATTATTTAATTATTTTTGGTTTTATATTGCTATATTTCTACGCTATTCTTGGTTGGTGCGGCTGTAGCGAAACCCAATTTCCCTCGGGAGCAATAAAGTATATCTGTCTGTCTGTCAATCACCGCATGGATCTTGTCAATCTCCGCTCCACTCCCGATCCGGATCCCACAGACGATCCACCGCTCCGGACCCGCTTCAACAAAGACAGCAAACAAAACTCGCTGCCCATCCCGGGACTGTGAGCATGCGCAACGTGCTTACTGCGTCATCAGAACGGGCGGGGGTCGTGGTTATTAAACTTGAACATAAATTGGACAACGATTGTATCATAAACAAAATACAGAATAAATATGGATGTTTTCAGTCAATAACAGACTTGTATGTGTTGCATTTTGCTCCTCAGATAAATTGCTATTGCAGACAGGGAGCAACCATGCTCCAAGCATCTGTCCCCACAACGCCCAGTGGGACAGCCTGCTGGCCCGAGGTGGGTCTGTTTACTCCGTTGTTTAAACCCGGACACCTCAAACGGCCACTGTGTCCCTTTGTGTCCGCTACAGATATACTGAAGCCTTCTTCAGCCTCGCCACTTCAGAGGAAATAAACCCCCCGTTCTCCCACTTCAATCATCACCCCTGCAGCTCCGCCAACTCCTTGGCGAGTAGGAGCGGTATTAAAAAAACGAGCTTGTTGGATCTTTCCCGGGAGTAAGATACACGTGGTGGGGTCTACGGAGGGAACGCCTTAATGACAAAAAGCCATATCCCCATTGGTTGGTATGCTAAATTGGCATTTGCTGTCACCAATGAGAGACAAGTAAATCTCACGTCAGTTCACGAGAGACACAGAGCACGTGCAGCATGCTTAAAATCGTCTCCACTTCAGCCCGGGAGCTCGAGGGTGACGCAGCTCCGCGAGAGGAGCAGAATTAGGCCGTTTGGCCCATCGAGTCTGCTCCGGCATTCAATCAGGCTGTGAGTCGGCTGGTGTGGTATACTGCGTCCGGTGCTCCCGGTGCGGCCCTTTATATATCGGTGAGATCCGACCCAGACTGGGAGACCGTTTCGCTGAGTACCTACGCTCGGTCCGCCAGAAAAAGCAGGATCTCCCAGTGGCCACACATTTTAATTCCACGTCCCATTCCCATTCTGATATGTCTATCCATGGCCTCCTCTACTGTCAAAATGAATCCACACTCAGGTTGGAGGAACAACACCTTATACACCGGCTGGGTAGCCTCCAACCTGATGGCATGAACATTGACTTCTCTAACTTCCGTTAATGCCCCTCCTCCCCTTCTTACCCCATCCCTGACATATTTAGTTGTTTGCCTGTTCTCCATCTCCCTCTGGTGCTCCCCCCCCACCTCCTTTCTTTCTCCTGAGGCCTCCCGTCCCATGATCCTTTCCCTCCTCCAGCTCTGTATCCCTTTTGCCAATCACCTTTCCAGCTCTTAGCTTCATCCCACCCCCTCCGGTCTTCTATCATTTCGCATTTCCCCCTCCCCCCTCTATTTTCAAATCTCTTACTATCTTTCCTTTCGGTTAGTCCTGACGAAGGGTCTCGGCCCGAAACGTCGACAGTGCTTCTCCCTATAGATGCTGCCTGGCCTGCTGTGTTCCACCAGCATTTTGTGTGTGTTGTTGTTTGAATTTCCAGCATCTGCAGATTTCCTCGTGTTTGCTCTTCAATCAGGCTGACCCTTTTTCCCCCTCCTCCACTCCACGGCCATCGTAACCTCTCAAGAACCTCTTAAATACCCCCAACCGGGCCCCCACAGCTCCCTCTGCTAATTCCACACATTCACCACACTCTGGCTACAGAAATTTCTCCGCATCTCTGTTTTAAACAGGCGCCCCTTTGCCCCGAGGCTGATTTGCCATTTTAATTGTGCGGAGATTGACCGCCTGGGTCGCTGGTTCGCCGGGAGAGTTCAGTGAAGTGGAGTGTAACTTTGAGGAGCGCAGATAGTTGGAAAATGAGTAAATGGCCGACAGTTCGGGAAGTTAACGGGACTCACAGCCCAACATCAGAGCTGCCGACTCGACACTGGCCTCAGTACTCACCGATGGGAAACTGAATTTCTGCCCGGGCGGGAGGCGAGGACCCTCACCCTGCCACTCCCGATCCCCCAGACGATCCGCTTCAACAACGAACGGAATAAAAACAAACCACCGCCCATCCAGGGCCTGTGAGCATGCGCGGGGTGATTACTGCGTCAGAGCGGAGGGTCTCCCCGGCGAGCGAATTCCAGTGACCGACCCAGCAGACTCGGTGAGGAAAAACATACACGCCCCTCATATCTCCATTAACCTACCCCCTCTCACCTCTTATCTAAAATATTTCAACCCTGGGAAAAATATACCGTCTGTCCACTCATCTATTTCTCTCGCAATCTTATAAACGTCCATCACAGTCTCGCCCCAGCCTGCGCCGCTCTGGAGAAAACAACACAAGTTTGTCCAGCCTCTCGTTATAGCTCATGCCCTCTAATCCAGGCAGTGTCCTGGTAAACCTCTTCTGCGCCCTCTCCAAAGCCCCGACATCCTTCCGAGAATGGGGGCGACCAGAACTGTATGAAACACTCCAGATGTGGTCTAACTAGTTTTATAAAACTCCAACACAAATTCCCGACTTGTGAACTCAATGTCTCGACTAATAAAGACAACCACGCCATTTGCCTTCTTAACCACCCGATCAATCAGTGCAGTCTCTTTCAGGGAGCGATGAACTTGGAGTCTAAGATCACTCTGATCATCAACACTGTTCAGGATTTTGCATTTAATAGTGTACTGTCTCATACATTCGACCTACAGAGCTGCCAAGATGATCATCACTAATCAAATCTCACTGAGATTTCTCAGGTCCTGTTGAATTTATTGCCAAGTGCACAAGTACGGGAAGGTACAGGTACAGAGAAACACTTACTTGTGGGAGCATCACAGGCAAGTACATTCAGATAACACACGGAACACAAATTGTACAATTCTCTGTCAGTAACAAGATAGAAACATTTTTACGTTCATCCTGCTAATAGGACCAGAACAACAGGGGCCGAGCGGCGGCTCATCTCAGACGGTTCGGTGTGAAGGTCTCACAACCCGGACTGACCCCGGCAGATTCTGTGAAGGAAGCGAGGCGAGGCCGCCAGTTCGAGAACGTTCATCCCCTCCCCCTTCAGGTTTCACCGACCACCTTGTTTTTCTCTTCCCCTCCCCACCCCCACCTTTTACTCTCTAGTCCTGCCGAAGGGTTTCGGCCGCTAATGTCGACTTCTTGTTCCGAATCAAAAAATCCTCTGTCCCCTCTCCAGGGCCATTGAAGTCCTTCCTGGAATGAGGCGACCAGAACTGCAGGAAATACTTCAGTTGTGGCCTAACTCGAGTTTTATGAAGTTGCAACATAACTTCCTTAGGGGTCCCAGTTTAAGGATAAATGGGAAGCCTTTTAGGACCGAGATGAGGAAAAACTTTTTCACACAGAGAGTGGTGAATCTGTGGAATTCTCTGCCACAGGAAACAGTTGAGGCCGGTTCATTGGCTATATTTAAGAGCAAGTTAGATATGGCCCTTGTGGCTAAGGGGATCAGGGGGTGTGGAGAGAAAGCAGGTACAGGGTTCTGAGTTGGATGATCAGCCATGATCATACTGAATGGCGGTGCAGGACAAGTTCCCTGAGCAGGCTGTCCAGCTCATCGCCAGACCTCACCAACAGGCACCAAGACCTCGCCTGGTTGGCGGTGAGAGGGGCCCAGGACGTGCGCCCAGGACGTCGTCTCCACACCCTTCTGCCCACGGGAGGACTGCAGTGAGGAGGAGTCGGTGACCCACCTCTTTGCACACTGTGGGTTCGCGGAGAAGGTGTGGAGGAGGATGGAAGGGACAGTGAGGGATGCACTCAAACTTGGTGCAGACACCGCAAAGGCCCATTGGGGAAGGACCACAGTTTAAGGTTCATCACCCGCGGGAGTGGGAGGGGTCGGGTGGGGAGGAGAATACCCCTCATCAGCGGTGTGGATAGATGAGTCAACATGGTGCCCCAGGAGTGGCTGGAAATGTACAGACCGTAAAGGAATGAGAGTCAATGCCTGGATGTTTATCGTTAATAATTATGGTGAACTACATATACCTGTCTGGACACGCCCCCCCTGCTGACTGCTCCTGTGGCTCCTCCCACTGACCGTGGCTCCTCCCATGGACCCCAGTATAAAGGCGATTGGAGACACCGCCCCGGCCTCAGTCTCCAGGATGTAGTGTGGTGGTCAATTGCTGCTTGTTCTTTCTTCCAGCCAATAAAAGCCTATATCTCGCCTCACGTCTCAGAGAGTTATTGATGGTGCATCAATAATTTTATTTTATTGTAAATAAGTCCTTAATCTTTGTCTAACGTTTGAGAGTCAATGAATGTTTTATCGTAAACATCCTTAATTTGAATGGGAACAGAGAGTCAACACATATTTGATTGTAAATAACTTTACCTATTGTATAAGGGCTCAGATGTAACGAATGTTTTTTTCTATGTAAATAAATTTATTGTGTAATATTTCTGAATAAAGTATTTCTGAAAAAAAAATTAGTTTCAAAGTTATCAAATGGCCGCTGTGTTAATCTTTGTCAGACGGAGACTCCCAGTATTTAAAGTTGAGTCCGATATTTCCTGTTTTGGTCATGTTTGGAGAGGCAAATTCCCTGTTGCCAGGGACAGCCAGGATCTGCAGGGAGTGGTGAACATTTTTATCGCTCTCCGGTCACTTCCCCTCATTGAGAGTTAGTGGCCTCCAGAGCAGATGGAACAGACTGATAGTGGGGTGGGGAGGATGTTGTGAGCATTCACTGTGTCGACTGTATTAACCCTGTGTTGGAATGAAGACAAAACTAATGAATGTGGGACTTACATTTGTGCAACTTTGTTCAGGCCGTCACGAACATCTTGCAATCAGTCAATAGTTGTGCATCATTTAAAGTAAAAAGAGAAAATGCTGGAAAAACGATCAGGCAGCATCAGTTCTGATACTGAGTCTCCCACAGTTTCTCTTTCCACAGATCCAGTCTGATGTACCGAGTTTCCAGCATTTAATTTCAATTTAATATGAAAAGCCTGTTATTGCTGTTAGCCCACAGGAAAAACCACGGCCAATTGTGCTGGGCAAAATCTCATTTAACGATCGGATAATGATAAAATGCTTTCATTTTAGCTGCTGGAGACAATGTGAAACGTATCCCTGCCTGCTGGTGACCCCCACCCAGGTTTTCCAGCCCAATATCTGGTCCAGTCAGAGGATTATCAGGTTCCCGTTCTGCCACAGGTTGATGCAGGAGTGTGAGCTTTTGAACTCTGAATGGTCTACACACTGCAGCATGTTGCCGGCAGCAAGGGAGTCCTGGGAAAATTGGTGCTTGGGCTGTTATCCTGGGATGCAGACTCCGGGAATATGGAACTGTCAGTATTTGGGATTTGACCAGGTCAGTACTGCTGTAGCTGGGGCTGAATGTTCCTCCTCCCACAATGAATCAGAAGTCTCAGGTTGCTGGACATTGGTTGTGGGGGAATCCCTGATGTGGGGACGATGAGTGAGGATTCTGGGGTCGGTTTAGCTTGGTCACAGAATTTGACCAAGTTAAAGTGGATCTGGGGATCGAGCTGCTTGGGCTCATGAGGTGTTGAGAGAGTGTTTCTGGAGTTCCGTTGGAAGCATTCAGTGCTAATCTGAGGAGAGAATGAGTTCCTATACCATGGAGAGGAGGTCATTCAATGTTTGCAGCAGTAGAATTGGACCCAGGGATTCAGTGTTCAAACAGCGTTTGGACATTTTCCCTCCCTGTCACCTCTCTGTTAGTCAATGGTCCTGGGCCTGTGCTCAATGGAGTTCAGAAGGACAGTGGGGGTGGGGGTGGTGCTTGTTTAAGGAAACCTACTGAATGCTGAACAGCCTGGATACAGTGGACATAGAGAGGATCTTTCCTTTAGACGGAGAGTCTGGGATCTGAGAGATCTGGGCCTGTTCCTGTTCCTGTTGTCTGTGCATTTAATGAGAAATGAATAACCAGACACTGCTTGGGTCTGCAGGATTTCCCAGTGAGTGTTGAAAGGACCTGTGCTGGGAGCCCAGTTTTTCTGAAACTGTGTCAACAATTTGGCTGAGGGACCAAATTCAACATTTCCAAGGCTGCTTTTGAAAAACAAAATGCAATTTTATACATTGTTAATGACACAAAACATATATTTATGACTATTGACACAACAGATTGTTAATGACATAAAACTTGTATTTCTATATTGATAAAGACACAGAATTGTGCTCTGTGTGTTATCTGAATGTACTTGCCTGTGATGCCGCCACAAGTCAGTGTTTCTCTGTCCCTGTACCTTCCCGTACTTGTGCACTTGGCAATAAATTCAACAGGACCTGAGAAATCTCAGTGAGATTTGATTAGTGATGATCATCTTGGCAGCTCGGTAGGTCGAATGTATGAGACAGTACACTGTTAAATGCAAAACCCTGAACAGTGTCGATGATCAGAGGGATCTTAGACTCCAAGTGCATCGCTCCCTGGAATTGGCAGGGTGGTGAAGAAGGCAAATGACATGCTTGCCTTTATAAGTCAAGTTATTGCATTCAAAATTCAGGGAACATAGGTGAGCGTCAGGGTGACGAAGCTCCGCGAGAGGGCACGCGTGGGGCAGTGGGCGGGGCGGTGAGCTGGAGCGTGCGGTAGATGGGGAGACTGTAGAGTCAGTAACAGGGAACGGGGAGCGCGTCCCTCGGTCCCGTACCGCGCTGGCCAGCTCACCGAATGAGTCATGGTCGATCCGCAACCTGCTGGGGTACAACATTAACGCACAAATCTCCATGTATATACTTAATCAATGTATGGTTTCTTTTGAGTTCCACAATATAATTAATAGGCAGAAGTTACATTGGCTTACACTAATTAAACTGTCAGAATTTTTCTAATCAACACCACAAATGCATAACTGGAATACTCGGCCCTCCGAGACTGCTGCTGATCTGATTTAAACTTTCGTTACGCATTCCCCCATGTTCATATCGGTAACACTTCAGACCCCCGCTCTTTATGAAGAAACTGGGCTTTGAATGGAATCACAGGCTTGACATTCCCTGGTCAGTGAGTGGGAAGGGTTCGCAACTCCCGCGATTAACACCGGCACAAAAAAAAATAGGAGAGTGAGAGAGGGAGTGAGGGGAGAGGAGGAGTGGAAGCTGTTGCTGCTATTCACTACATGATGCCCTGTCCACAGTCAATCCTTCCACAGTCTCTGTGAATACTACATCTACCTTAATATCATCTCCTTCATCATCTGACCCAACACGCTGCTACCCATCCAAAAATGACTGAGTTTAAACCGACTCCAGCAGCTCCAGCAGTCCTGGCTGCAAGGACATTCGTTTATCTCAAGTACAGATATAACCCGTGCCTTTGGTACAGGGTCAAATGGGAACATTGCGAAACCTATTTCTGCTTAATCACAGATTCATAGGTTCTGACAATTTATTGGCAGACGTATACTTGATGACGCCAGGCTATGTAAATGTAAATTATTGGTTGGCATTTGCTAGTTCGGACTGAATGAAATGTGGTGCCGGGACATTTGGCTTCAAGAGGGTTTGCTCTTAGCAGAGGCTTGCACGACGATACACTCGAGGGCAAGTATATCATTGCAGCTCGCAAAAGACAGAGGGGTCAATGACATGTTGCTGGAGTTCATGATAATTCCACATTTCTGCAATCACTACAGCAGGAAACAACTGTGGCGTCTTATAAAGGGAGGATATTCTCAACACATTTTGGGATGATTGTGACGTAACACAGACAAGCAAGGAAACATCAGGAGTGACAAGTTTGAAATGAGAAAACAATATGAGGGATGTGTGTGGCTTCACGGAGCTGATGCTGACAGCACATTTGCAGATCTGGAGTGATTGCAACTGGCGTAAATGGCACTTCGAAGTTTAGTCAGTCTCACTCCAGCTATTTCCTACCTTCCCTTGTACAAGTATGTAATGTCTAAAGGACCAGTGTTTGGGTAAATGAGACTCACCAGACTTTCTGCTGACTGAATCAATGGGAACTCTGAGTCAGAAGGGTTCTCTCCAGTTGATGCTCTCAGTCCTCCAGCTGGTTCACTTGTCGCTGTTCCCTCATCTTCAGTTGTGGTTTGCTTCCAGTTGTGGGCTTTTCTTCCAATAAATCTCTCACCGCAGGTCTAACTTTAACCAGAGAGATAATGAAGTATGTTACTAACACAAACGAGAACAAAACATTAACCTGACATTTAAATCTTGAACACATATGTCATGATCCGAGTGACGAAATCTGGAACTGCCCCTCATACTTTCCAAAGCCTGACATGGGACACAAAGGAACACACACAAAATGCTGGAGGAACTCATCAGGCCAGGCAGCATCTGTCCGTCGACTCTACTCTCTTCTGTAGACGCTGCCTGGCCTGATGAGTTCCTCCAGCTTGGATTTCCAGCATCTGAAGATTTTCTCTTGTCTATGATAGGATACAAAGAAGTCATCGTTCAGTCATGGTATAAGATACGTCACAATACATAGGAGTAGAATTAGGTGATTCGGTCATTCTAGTCTGCTCCATAATCAATCATGGAGGAATATTTTCCTAACACCGTATTCTTGATTCCCTGCTATAGCACGCAACCTATTTAGCAATCCAGAACATGAATATACCCAACGACAGTCTCCACCACCCTTTGTGGTAACAAATTCCACAGATCAACCAACCTGAAGTGATGTCTCTCATCTCAGTTTTAAAGTGAAGCTCCTTCATTCTGAGGCGGCACTCTCAGACCCCAGACTCTCCGTCTAATCAAGACACCCTCTCCACTCCCACTGCATCCAGACTGCTTGCTATTCAGTCGGTGTAAATAATCACTCCCACCCTAATTTCACCCCCCACCACCAACCCCCAACCCTCTGAACTCCACTGAACACAGGCCCAGGGCCATCAAATGCTCCTCGTGCATAATGCTTATCATTCCTCGGATTATTCTTGCGAACCTTTTCAGCAACAACTGTACTGAATACATTTCCTGGAAAAACAGGACAATTGGTACCAGGATAATGTACTGGGAAAAGCTGTGGTGTCTTTACTCTTCTATCAACTCTCACAAGACGAGCGCTGCTACACTGGTCCATTCGCAGAGGATTTAAAATGTTCCAGGGTGAATGTAATAAAGAGAGACTGGAATCACTGGAAACGCTGAGCAGGTAAGGAACAACTGTGGGGAGAGGGGAAATGTAAGCGATTCGGTTTCCTGACCTTTCCTCAGAATGGATTCAAACATCATCCAGCTTTTAGTGGAAAATCTTGGGTTGTTCCCCATGGAGCGGTAGGGACTGAGGGAAGATCTGATAGAGGTTTATAAGATTATGAAAGACAGAAATAGAGTAGACAGGGAGTGTCTTTGCACCGGTTGGAAATGTCTAATAACAGAGGGCTTGCAAGGAAGGTGTGAGGGAGTAGATGCAAAGGAAATGTGAGGGGAAGTTGTTTTACTCAGAGAGGTGTGGATGCTTGGAATGCGCTGTCTGTTATGGTGGTGGAAGCAAATACATTGGAGGCTTTTAAGGGACGTTTAGATAGGCACATGGGTCTGAGGAAGATTGAGAGGATATGGACAATGTGTAGGTAGGAGTCATTAGTTTTGTTTGGGGGGGGGTTGATTTACTTTTCAGCTGGTTCGGCACACCATTGTGGCCGAAGGGCCTGTTCCTGTGATGTACTGTTGCATGTTCTGATCTATCTTCAGCATCTTGAGTTTCTGTTTCACTCCCACTGGCAGATAGACAGGTGACAGTGAGGGGGGATTTAGGGGACAATTAGTACCAGGATAATGTATTTGGAAAAGCTTTGGTTTCGTTACTCTTCTATCAACTCTCACAAAACGAGCGCTGGTACACTGGTCCATTCGCAGGAGATTTAACATTTTCCAGGGTGAATGCAATAAAGAGAAACTGGAATCACTAGAAACGCTCTGCAGGTAAGGAACAGCTGTGGGGAGAGGAAAAATGTTCGCGATTCGGTTTCCTGACCTTTCGTCAGAATGGATTCAAACATCTCCCAGCTTTTTAGTGGAAAATCTTGGGTTGTTCTCCATGGAGCGGTGAGGACTGAGGGAAGATCAGATAGAGGTTCATAAGAGAATGAAAAATATTGGCAGAGTAGACAGGGAGTATCTTCTCTCTGTTTGGAAATGTCTAATAGCAGAGGCCATGCAATGAAGGTGTGAGGGAGTAAATGCAATGGAAATGTGAGGGTAACTTGTTTCACTCAGAGATGTGGATGCCTGGAATGCGCTGTCTGTTATGGCGGTGGAAGCAAATACACTGGAGGCTTTTAAGTGACGTTTAGGTCGGCACATGGTTGTGAGGAAGATTGAGCGCAAATGGACATTTTGTAGGAAGGAGTCATTCGTTGTTTTTTGAGGGGGGGTTGATTTACTTTTCAGCTGGTTTGGCACACCATTGTGGCTGAAGGGCCTGTCCCTGTGATGTACTGTTGCATGTTCTGATCTATCTTCAGCATCTTGAGTTTCTGTTTCACTCCCACTGGCAGATAGACAGGTGACAGTGAGGGGGGATTTCCAAATGTGAATTGAATTCTGAAACCCCGGTCTATTTCTACTGGTGCAAACACACAAAACAGCGTATTTAATCACAGCCTCTCCCTGTGAGGGATGGAAAGGGAACTAATTCTCTGCTTTGCTTCCGAAGGAACTTCAGAGCCAAACATCTGAGCACAGAACAGAAATACTCGCTCAACATCTCTTAAACCCGGACAACTTGACCCCCGACTCATTTAATCTGGGTCAAAACATGTGTGGTATCCCAGGATCCAACCTCAGAGGGTCACAGCCCGCACCGAGAGCCTCGCACATCTTTTCCACATCTCACACTGAGAGATTCACGCTACCAATATCCAGCCCCCGGAGACGTCTGCTTCATTGCGGAAGGAGGAACATCCAGCCGCTTCTGTAAAAGCACCAACGTAGACCGAAGCCCAAACACTGACAGACCCATATCCCTGGAGCCCCCATCTCAAGATTGTATCTCAAACACCAACTCTCCCAGGGCTCTTTGCTGCCGGTAATATGCGACAGTGTCTCAGCTAATCCCAGTTCAAAAATTTACACTCCCACACCAAGCCATGACAGAACTGTGGCCTAATTATCCTTTGTCTGGACGGGGATCAGCCGGGAGACATGGGCATTGGGTCAAAAAGGGGTGCTGATACATTTCAACTTGTCTGCCCAGTTACATTGAGCACATCTGTGTTAAAGTGCCGGGGACTGAGCTGGGAGAACCCCTAAGATATGTTAAAGTGTTAAATACCTTCAATGTATTTAAGTAAACTACTTAAGAACTTTTTAAAAGCTATTTATTAATGCTTTTTGAGAGGGTGATTTTAGATGCATATCATATTTTTACTGAGTTAAGTATTGTATGTAATTAGTTTTGCTACAATAAGTGTGTGGGACATTGGAAAAAATGTTGAATTTCCCCATGGGGATGAATAAAGTATCTATCTATCTATCTATCTATCTATCTATCTATCTATCTATCTATCTATCTATCTATCTATCTATCTATCTATCTATCATTTGTTCATTATTTCATTGTTGAGTGCGGTGTAGCCCAGATCAATTAGCAGCCACTTTTTCCGTCGCGTAACAGGAACAAAATGTTTTAAATATAAAATTGAAAATATACCACTGGAAACTCAGAACAGGAGATTTTTTTCTGTTCTTGTTGTGATGCAGAAACGATGACTGACTGCAGGATGTTTGACACCCAGAACAGAATCGCATAAATACAATCCCTACAATCTTCTTCATTCCCTCCCGCACAGGAAATGCTCAAAGCATCCTCGTATCTGAGGCCACTCTCTCTCTCCGCTGAGAGTCAGCAACCAGAGAGCGATAAACACGTTCAACACTCTGGTGAGCTGTTGCCCTGGTGACGGAGGAAGTGGCTCGCAAAGATAACCGAGCGGGGAAATAACAAACTCAGTGTGACACGTTCTCGGTTTCTTTGTGATAAAGATGAACTGAACATTCAGCCATTTTGTAATGGTGATACTAAAATTTCCAGCGGTTGTTTTTACCCCTTGGAGGTGCATTCAGTAAATCTCATGGTAGTTCCAGCTCTGCAGAGCTCTCAGCAGTGCAGAATCTGGTCCAACATGAAAACACATTGTCGGATACGACCCGTCTGCAATAAATGTGGATTATGTGTAGAAGTTTCAATTTAGATTCACAGAGCCGTTAGAGCACAGACACAGGACTGTTCGCCCATCCAGTGCGTGCCATGTTCGATCTGGTCCTATCCCCCTGCACACAGACCACAGCCCTCGATACCTCCCTCACCCATGTACCTACCCAAACATCTCTCAAATACTACAATCGAACTTTCATCTCTCACTTCCGCTGGGAGCTGGTTTCGCATTCGCACCACCCTCTGAGTGAAGTAGTTCCCCCTCAGATTCCCCATAAATGTGTCACTTTTCGCCCTAAATCCATGATCTTACCCAAACGGAGGGGGAAATGCCTACCTGCATTCACTCTATTTATACCATCATGGATTTCTATATCTCAAGCGGGGGTTCCCAACCTGGGGTCCATGGACCCTTGCTTTAATTGGAGGGGAAAATGGCATAGAAAATTTGGAACCCTGCTAGGATAACCCCTCATTCCCCTGTATTCCAGGTAGTCAAGTTCTAAACCGTTCAACCTATCACTACAATTGTTTTCTGAAACACCAACAATGTCCGTGTAATTTTCCCTGCACTCTTTCACGCTTATCGACATGTTTCCTCTCAGTAGCCGACCGGAACTGCACACAATTCTGCATATTTGGATTCACAGTGTCTTTTACAACTTTAGCATTAATACCGCAACCCGTCTTCTTAATAGCCTGCGTTATAAAGGTCTATATGCCCAAAACTCTCTTTACGTCTCTGCTGCTGCCTTAAAGGAATTGTGGATCTGTAACATCCACGCCGGGACAATCAGGCTCAAAACAGTTATTTACCCCAAGCAGTAAGCCTGATTAACACCTCAACTCACTAACCCACCCTCCGCACCCCACCCACTGCTGGTTTAACATTTCTTGACAGTTCTAGCCACCCCACCCCTGTGCCTAAAATAACTTTATGAACCGACAATCAATATCAGTCTCCGTACGTCCAGGCTCTCCTGTGCCTAACGTCACTTTATGGACATGGAATCAATGTCAGTCTCATATGTACAGACTTTCCCGTGCCTAACGTCACTTTATGGACATAGAAACAATCTCCGTCTCATATGTCCAGACACTCCTGTGCCTAACGTCACTTTATGGACATACAATCAATGTCACAGACCAGAGAATTGTGCAGTATTGCAAAGGGAGAATGGCTGAATCAAAAAATGCAATGAAGTAGAAGGCCGTATTAACAACAGCAAAGAAATGCATAAGAAAATTAAGGAAATTACTGGAATTAAGAAAACCTCCTCTACAAGATGCCTAGAATCAGCAGACGGATTCATCCTAACGGATAAAGTATGTGAGAGGTGGATTCAGTATGTAGAGCAGCTTTTTGAGATAACAGACGGGAACCCCCATGTATTAAACACCCTCATTCTGGCCCACTTATTACCAAAGAAGAAATAACTAAAGCAATGAAAATTATGAAACAAGTAAAGCCACTGGACCTGATGGAATTTCACTGGAAATGATACAAGCCCCAGAAGATCTGGGCATAGATATTCATTTTGAAGAGTTTAATCTTCAATCATCTCCCTCTGCTTCTTGTTCTCGATCCCGGTGTGAATCCACCTCGCCAGCTCCCCGTGAATCCCACGTGACCGAACCTTCCCGATCAGCTGCCATGCGGGATCTTGTTACAGACTTTACCAAAGTTCAGATGAACAACATCACTGCCCAACTTCACCCAACTCCCTAGTTCATACTTAAATCATCTCCAAAATACTTGACTGATATGATGTCCTATTGGGCAGTGTAGACGGTGATTTCCCTGTAACCAATGCCCAAACGCCCGGGATTTCAGCTTCACTGCAGACTGAGAAAATTCCGATCCCAGCTGTCGAATTACCAACCTGGACTGCAGCCCGTATACTGATACAGTTCCATATCCTCAGAGTCACCCATACAAAGACGCTTTGGTACCGGCGATTTGCCGTGAAATTCCTGTCATTTTCTATTCACAAACTAAGGTGGAATTGGAACCTAATGACCCTCTGCCGGGGCCGGTGCTCAGGCTGGTTCTCCGGTCTGTATAGAGGATGCGGATACACTTCAGCCTGACCCCAGCAGCTAAACCGAGCACATTTGATCACAATCTCCCTACTGTGTGGGATCTTGCCCAGCGCAGCTGGCTGCCATGTTTCCAGCAGTGTAGCAGGAACAAAATGTAAAATTATAAAGTAGAAAATGCTGGGAACTCAGTACATCAGACTACATCTCTGAAAGGACAAATGGTGGAAGACCAAGTTCCAGAACTGAGACCGTCCGAGATGCTGCCGATCTGCTGAGCGTCTCCAGTATTTTCTCCTCCTCACTTTAAATTTCCTGCTACTGTAGTATTTTCTCCCTCTTCATTCTACACTGAGAGGCGGTGACCACAGAGCGATACAAAGTGCAACACTTGCTGCAGCTCTGACGGGCCGTTACCCTGGAAACAGAGGAAGTGGCTCACTGAAAATAACCGAAAAAGGAAACAACAAACTCAACATCAGAAGCTATGATTAACACTGCAGCCATTTTGTAACGCTGAAACTAAAATTGAAATGGCTGCTTTTACCCTGCCACGTGTTGTTTAAAATTAAACCTCTGGTAGTCCTAACTAACAAAAAAAAAAAAATCCTGGAAAAGATTCAAAACAAAACTTCACAATGAAGGCAAAGTTTGAAAGAGAGATTGCTGAAAATTATCATTGCAGTAATGGGATACAGGCTGGACAGAGGTTAAACAAGATGGTTGATATATATCATTGAGGTGTTTGGATGCAGGCTGGACAGAGGTTGAACAAGATGGTTGATATATATCATTGAGGTGGTGGGATACAGTCTGGACAGAGGTTGAACAAGATGGTTGATATATATCATTGAGGTGGTGGGATACAGACTGGACAAAGGTTGAACAAGATGGTTGATATATATCATTGAGGTGATGGGATACAGACTGGACAGAGGTTGAACAAGATGGTTGATATATATCATTGAAGTGTTTGGATGCAGGCTGGACAGAGGTTGAACAAGATGGTTGATATATATCATTGAGGTGATGGGATACAGACTGGACAGAGGTTGAACAAGATGGTTGATATATATCATTGAGGTGTTTGGATACAGACTGGACAGAGGTTGAACAAGATGGTTGATATATATCTCATTGAGGTGTTTGGATGCAGGCTGGACAGAGGTTGAACAAGATGGTTGATATATATCATTGAGGTGTTGGGATACAGTCTGGACAGAGGTTGAACAAGATGGTTGATATATATCATTGAGGTGTTTGGATGCAGGCTGGACAGAGATAGAACAAGATGGTTGATATATATCATTGAGGTGGTGGGATACAGTCTGGACAGAGGTTGAACAAGATGGTTGATATATATCATTGAGGTGGTGGGATACAGACTGGACAAAGGTTGAACAAGATGGTTGATATATATCATTGAGGTGTTGGGATGCAGGCTGGACAGAGGTTGAACAAGATGGTTGATATATATCATTGAGGTGATGGGATACAGACTGGACAGAGGTTGAACAAGATGGTTGATATATATCATTGAGGTGTTTGGATGCAGGCTGGACAGAGGTTGAACAAGATGGTTGATATATATCATTGAGGTGATGGGATACAGACTGGACAGAGGTTGAACAAGATGGTTGATATATATCATTGAGGTGTTTGGATACAGACTGGACAGAGGTTGAACAAGATGGTTGATATATATCTCATTGAGGTGTTTGGATGCAGGCTGGACAGAGGTTGAACAAGATGGTTGATATATATCATTGAGGTGTTGGGATACAGTCTGGACAGAGGTTGAACAAGATGGTTGATATATATCATTGAGGTGTTTGGATGCAGGCTGGACAGAGATTGAACAAGATGGTTGATATATATCATTGAGGTGGTGGGATACAGTCTGGACAGAGGTTGAACAAGATGGTTGATATATATCATTGAGGTGGTGGGATACAGACTGGACAAAGGTTGAACAAGATGGTTGATATATATCATTGAGGTGTTGGGATGCAGGCTGGACAGAGGTTGAACAAGATGGTTGATATATATCATTGAGGTGGTGGGATACAGACTGGACAAAGGTTGAACAAGATGGTTGATATATATCATTGAGGTGTTGGGATGCAGGCTGGACAGAGGTTGAACAAGATGGTTGATATATATCATTGAGGTGGTGGGATACAGGCTGGACAGAGGTTGATCAAGATGGTTGATATATATATCACTGAGTTGGTGGGACAGAGGCTGGACAGAGGTTGAACCAGATGGGCGATGCTGATGAAGGGCAATCTCTGATGGTCCTCCAGCAATACGCAGATCCTGAAATAATAGTACGCACTAGTAGACAACAGATCTACTAGAACAAACAAGCCAGAACAAACAATAAGAATTTTAGTATGTGCCCTTTTCTACTCGACACGCTTTATCAATGCACCGCAGAAAGTATCCCATCCCGATACTTCACATCTTCATACGGCTACTGCTCTTCCTTTAACTGAATGAAATAGCGGAGAACTGTGGACACAGCTGAGCACATCATAGAAACCAACCTCCCCTCCATGGACTCTGTCTATTCTTCCCACTGCCTCAGTAAAGCAGGCCGTGTAGTCAAAGATCCCCACAACCCTGGACATTCTCACTTCTCACCCTGCCATCGGGGCGAAGATAAAATAGAATAGAAACATGCCACCGGGCTCAAGGATGGTGTCCATTCTGCTGTTAGAAGCGAACAGCGTGATGAGTGGACTCTTGACCTCAGTCTAAATCGATGTGACCTTGCACCACATATCTACCTGCACTACACTTTCTCTGTAACCAGAATGATTTGTTTTACCTCAATGTACTGCTGCAATGTATCGATCTGTGTGGAGAATACCGGAGACACGATTTTCACGCAATCTCTGTACATGGAAAACAAAATAAAGATTCCCCATTTCAATCGTGTGGAAATATTAGACAGCTTTGGTTGCTCCCTTGGAAATTCCGGAGGGAGTGTACACATTTCCGAGAAACGCAGATAAATGAACAAGACTCAATTCTCGCATTAATTCTCGCATTAATTCTCGCCAGATATCGGAAAACACTGTCAGCATTTCGGCAATTTGTGGTAATGGAAAGAAGATGGAAATAAACTTCCCAGTCCCCCGAGAGGACGTGAGAGATCTGGATCTCACTGTCCTGTCTGAACGGGGAAAGATGGAACTACTCATACACGTGGAGCAGTGACCCGAGGGTGCGATTACTCTGTTTAACCCTCGTGTCTGCAAGAACACAACAGGCCGAACGGCCGCTTCCAATGTGCTGGAGATATGTAAAACAATTATCGACTCCAGGCGTCGATCCAGTTGAAGTTTGGGTCCGGTACCGGGACGGGTGATGGAGGTAAAGTTCACCAGGTACATCTTAATGGATGGGTTCAGTCTCGGCATCACCACCTCATCCTGCTCCTGGGACCAGAACACCAGGGGCTGAGCGGCGGCTCATCTCAGGTGGTTCGGTGTGAAGGTCCCATAACCCGGACCGACCACGACAGGTTGTATCCAGGAAGCGGGACGAGGCCGCCAGTTCGGGGAAGTTGACGGAACTCTCTGCCCAACATCAGGTTCCCCTCCTCCGGGATCGGCTTCAGTACTCACCGATGGGAAATTGTCGGTCGCGTTCACCCCTAGTGACCGGCCTCAATACTGACCGATGAGAACTTGATCAATTTGTCCCGCAGACAGTGATCGGTCCACCGGCTTCCCGCCGACGATCCGCTTCAACAGAGAACGGAAAGAAAACCACCACACATCCGGAGACTGTGTGAGCGGGGGCGGGGCCTCGGAAGCGAAAAGCGCAGATGCAGCTGATCTGCGTTTGAAATAGGAACGAGAAGTGGATCAGGCGATGGGTGGAGGGTCTCCCGTCCGAACCGCTGACTCCGCTCCTCGCCCATCTCACACTGCCCGACCTACCTGCCGCATTTTACACATTATTTCATATTTACGCCAGCTACATTGTTAATTTTTCCCTTTGTATCTTCCCCGTCCCCATCTCTCCACCTCCCGGTTCTCAGAGTTACGGGTTCGATTTCCATCCCGGTCCGACACACAATTCCCACCCGAAGAGGAAATGTGCAGGATTCATTGAAACGACTTCTATGTTTATAAACACTAATTTCTATTCACATTCCTCTTGAGCCTCACTGGACAGGAACACTGAAACATCAAGTGAGAAACAGCAGGAGGCCATTCAGCCCCTCAAACCATCAACAAGATGGCGGCTGTTCTCCCATCTCAGCCACATGTTTCTCCCCGATCCTCATTTCCTCGATCCCTTCGGTCTCCACACATCTGCCGGCCTCTGTTTTATGTGAAGACGATCACTGAGAGTTCATCGTCCTCCAGGAATCAGTCTGGTTAATCTCTATAACAAATACTCTCTAACCTCTTCGATAATCCTCCATGGAATTAAATATCTTCTGTAGCCCCGTGTTGCCCCAACCACTCACCTCACACCCCTGTCACTATTTCCACCTTCCCATCTCCCCCTCACCTGCATCCACCTCTCACTCCCCAGCTCTTGCCCCATCCCCACCCCTCACCTCTTTTCTCTGACTATTTCCCGTCCACTCTCAGTCCAGAGGGAGGGTCTCGGCCCGAAATGTTGACGGTCCATTTCCCTCCACAGATGCTGCCCGACCCACTGAGTTCCTCCAGCAGTTTGTTCTTTGGTTTGTATAACCCGTGTTAGTGTGGGGATCGGGATTTTACACCATATTCCAGGTACAATCCCTCAACAAAGCACAAATAATTGTCACTTTGCCCGACCCACTGAGTTCCTCCAGCAGTTTGTTCTTTGGTCTGTATAACCCATGTTAGTACGGGGAGCGGGATTTTACACCATATTCCAGGTACAATCTCAACAAAGCCCAAATAATTACTTCAAACACGAGAAAGCCCGCAGATGCTGGAAATGCAAAGCAACGCACACAAAATGCAGGGGGAATTCAGCACAACAGGCAGTATCTATGGAGAAGAGTAAACAGTCGACATTTTGGACCACCGGCCTTTTTTCATTCCCGAGGAGGAGGGGAAGAGATCTGAATAAAAAGATCGGGGAGGAGACAGAGGCGAGCTGGGAGGTGATAGGTGAAGTCAAGTGTTGGGCAGGTCAAGGGCTGGAGAATATAGAATTGGAGCATTGTCAATACGAGAAAGGGAAATAAGGGATCCAGGGGGAAGTGATAGGCTGGTGAGCAGAAATGAAAGTTCAGAGTGGGGAATAGAGGAGTGGGTGGGGGGATTTGTTTACTGGAAGGAGAATTCAATATCCATACAATCAGGTTGGAGGGTACCCAGATGGAATATATCCTGCTCCTCCACCCTCTGGGTGGTCTCATTCTGGCACAAGAGAAGGCCATCGGTCGAGACCTCTGAATGGGAATCCGAATTAAAATGTCTGACCACTGCGGAGTCCCCCTTGTGGCAGATGATACAGAGATGCACGACAAAACCCTCTCCCAGTTTACGGCGGGTCTTACCAATGTAAAGGAAGCCGCATCGGGAGCACCGGACGCAATAGACGACCCCAGTAGGTACGTAGGTGAAGTGTTGGCTCACCTGGAAGGACTGTTTTGTGTCTGAAAGGAGGTGAGGGAGGGGGTGTACGGGTAGGTGTAGCACTTAGTCCGCTTGCAGGGCTAAGTGGCTGGAGGGAGATTAGTGAGGAGGGATGAACGAACAAGGAAATTGTGGAGGGAGTGATCCCTGTTGAAAGAACAGAGTGGGGTGGTGTTTAGTTGTAAGATCTCTTTGGAGATGGTGGAAGTTGCAGGGGCTGAAGGCGTGGTAGACAAGGACAAGAGGAACTCCATCACTAGGAGGGCGGTGGGAAGGGGTGAGCACGGACGTACTAGAAATGGAGGTGATGCGGGTGAAGACAACATCCATAGTGGGATCAAGTGCGGCGGATGCAAGAAAACTGAGAAGAGTGAAGAGTATCTTAAAGATGATAGGTTGGGAAGAGGTATGGTCGAGATTATCATGGGAATCAGGAGGTTGATAATAGAAGTAGATTCACAATCTGTCTCCAGAGATGGAGACAGAGAGAGAGAGAGAGAGATCATGAAAGGGCGCGAAGATGTGAGAGATGGACCAACTTATACCAAATAGCTCTGACAATAAGTTCACTGTACCTTTGATTTCTCTCCCTACCTACTGCACCTCAGTCCCTCACCATTTAAACACACTCAGTGTTTCCGTTTCTCTGACAGAAGTGGGTGATCTCCCATTTCCCACACTGGGCTCCAGCTGACCTGTTGTTCCCCACTCACTCCTTTTGCCTCCGCTTCCCCGAACTTCTCAATAGCAGACACAGACCAGAGAACAGTACAGCACAGGAACAGGCCATTCGGCCCACAATGTTGTGCCAAACCAATTATATTTGTAATCAACTGTCCAACTAAAGTAATTCATCCCGCCTACACAATTCCCACAATCCTTCCATTCCCCTCACATTCACGTGCCCATCTAAATAGCTCTGACAAGTTCCCGTTATATCGGCCTCTGGCACCATCCTAGGCAGGACCTTCCAGCCACAACACTTCCTGTGGCGGGAAAAAAAACTTGTCTCTCACACCTCCGATGCAACAATCCGACCTCATTTTAAAAGCATGACGTCCGGCATTAGACATTTCAACTCTGGGAGAAATATATTGTCTATCTACTCTCCCTTTGTCTGTCATAATCTTACAAACGTCCATCAAGTCTCACCCCAGCCTGCACCAGTCTAGAGAAACAACTCAAGTTTTACAGTGAAATGATCCAAGGTTCCTGGGGAATGGACTTGCGTGGAACACTCAATATAAATGAATTCCCCTACAGCACAGGGTTTGCTCAACCTCTCGTTATAGCTCATGTCCTACAACCTCTACCCAACAACCCGACCGGAAACCTGCTTTACTGCAGAAGGAGAAACATCCAGCCTCGTCTGTAGAATCACAAACCAGGGCCAAAGCCAAACCCTAACGCTGCCAGTTCCATAATCCTGGAGTCCCCATCCCAAGATTTTAGCCCAAGCACCAACACTCGGAAGACTCTTTCCTGTCGGTAATATTCTGCAGTGTCTCAGCTATTCCCAGTTCTAAAATTAACGCCCCCCACCTCATCCCAAACAGAACGTGAAACCGATCAACATGTACAACTAGCTGGAGGAACTCAGCAGGTCGGGCAACATCCATGGAAACGACCAGTCAACGTTTCGAGCCGAGACCATTCGTCGTGAGCGATAAAAATGTTGAACGCTCTTTGCAGCTCTGGTGGGTGTGATGGAGAAGCGGCTCAGCAGAACTAACTGAAAATATGAAATAAGGAACTCAACCTCACATGCTCTGGGTTTCATTATGACAAAGATGAATACTGAGCTCTCAGCCATTTTGTAATGGAGAAGCTAAAATTCCAGTGACTGTGTTAATCCTGTCCCGAGGTGCCTCCAGTACATCTGCTGGTCGTTCCATCTCTGAACTTACAGTAGTGCAGAATCTGTTCCAAAATAAAAACAGGTTCTTGAATGCGGCCTGTCTGTTCTATTTCATGTCCACTTTAGGATATTTACAAAAGGCATCACACAAAACATTGTGGTGATAACCATGAAATTTCATTCTTTGTTCAATTAAGTGGTTAAAAATTCCGTCATATTCTTGTGTCTGCAAGTAACGTATAACTACGATCAACCCCCGGCATTGATATGTGATATTCAGATCCTGCGACCGGACAGAATGATGGAAGGGGAGGTCCCCAGATAAAATTTAATGGGTTGAGATGGTAACTTCAGATCCTAGATTCTCCTGCTGTTGAAAACATCAGGATCAAGTCGTTTTTATTGTCATTTCGACCATAACTGCTGGTACAGTGCACAGTAAACATGAAACAACGCTCCTCCAGGACCCTGGTGCTACATGAAACAACACAAAACTACACTGGACTTCACAACGTGCACAAAACAGAGCAAGGCAGTCCAATAATTAATAAACAAGACAGCAGGAACAGTAGAGGACAAGTTACAATATAATGATAAATGATGTAAATGTAAATGTAAGCCATGCTTTAGCAGGAATTGGAAAAGCAATCAGCAATTGCAAAGGCAGTGGATTGGTGTGTGTGTGAGTGTGTGTGTGTGTGTGTGTGAGTGTGTGTGTGTGTGTGTGAGTGTGTGTGTGTGTATGTGTGTGAGTGTGTGTGTGTGTGTGTGTGAGTGTGTGTGTGTGTGTGTGAGTGTGTGTGTGTGTATGTGTGTGAGTGTGTGTGAGTGTGTGTGTGTGTGTGAGTGTGTGTGTATGTGTGTGAGTGTGTGTGAGTGTGTGTGTGTGTGTGTGAGTGTGTGTGTGTGTGTGTGTGTCTGTGTGTGTGAGTGTGTGTGTGTGTATATGTGTGAGTGTGTGTGTGTGAGTGTGTGTGTGTGTGTGTGTGTGAGTGTGTGTGTGTGTGTATGTGTGTGAGTGTGTGTGAGTGTGTGTGTGTGTGTGTGAGTGTGTGTGTGTGTGTGTGTGTGTGTGTTTGTGAGTGTGTGTGTGTGTGAGTGTGTGTGTGTGTGTCTATGTGTGTTTGTGAGTGTGTGTGTGTGTGTGTGTGTGTGAGTGTGTGTGTGTGTGAGTGTGTGTGTGAGTGTGTGTGTGTGTGTGTGTGTGTGTGTGTGTGTGAGTGTGTGTGTGTGTGTGTGTGTGTGTGTGTGTGTGTGTGTGTGTGTGTGTGTGTGTGTGTGTGTGTGTAGGTGGCGTCAGACTAGACTCTGGGTATTGAGGTGTTTGATAGCTTCTGGGAAGAAATTATTACACAGTCTGGTCGTGAGAGCCCGAATGCTTCGGAGCCTTTTGCCGGATGGCAGGAGGGAGAAGAGTTTGTATGAGGGGTGCGTGGGGTCCTTCATAATGATGTTAGATTTGCGGATGCAGCGTTGTGGTTTAAATGTCTGTAATGGTGGGAAGAGAGACCCCTTCAGCTGACCTCACTATCCGCTGCAGGGTCTTACGATCCGAGACGATGCAATTTCCGAACCGGGCAGTGATGCAGCTTCTCAGGATAGTCTCGATACATCCTCTGTAGAATGTGGTGAGGATGGGGGGTTGGCGATGGAATATTTTCAGCCTTCTCAGAACGTAGAGACGCTGCTGGGCTTTCTTTGCTATGGAGCTGGTGTTGAGGGACCAGGTGAGATTCTCCGCTAGGTGAACACCAAGAAATTTGGTGCTCTTACCGATCTCTACCGAGGAGCCGTCAGTGTTCAGCGGAGAGTGGTCGCTCCGTGCTCTCCTGAAGTCAACAACCATCTCTTTTGTTTTGTTCACATTCAGAGACAGGTTGTTGGCTCTGCACCAGTCCGTCAGCCGCTGCACCTCCTCTCTGTAAGCAGACTCGTCGTTCTTGCAGATGAGACCCGCCACGGTCCCCATAACATTTTGTCCCCATCCAGTCCACCCAGACCTCAGCATTTCATCGAGGTTCCTGTTCCCAGAGTCACCACAATTACATTGAGAACAGGCCCAGAGACACCAAATTCCCCTCCTACATCAAACGCTTCTTTCCCGAATCACTCTTGTGAACTTTGTAAACAACAACTCTAATGTGCACATTTCCCTGTATAACAGACAATTCGGTGGCAGGATAATTTATTGGGAAAACCTCAGCCTGCACCACTCCAGAGAAACAACCCAAGTTTTACATTGAAATGATCCACGTTTCCTGGGGAATGGACTTGCATAGAACACTCAATATAAATGAATTCCCCTACAGCACAGGGTTTGCTCAACCTCTCGTTATAGCTCATGTCCTACAACCTCTACCCAACCACCCGACCGGAAACCTGTTTTACTGCAGAATGAGGAACATCCAGCCTCATCTGTAGAAGCACAAAGCTCGGCCAAAGCCAAACCCTGACACTGCTAGTTCCATAACCCTGGAGTCCCATTCCAGGATTATAGCCCAAGCACCAACACTCCCAGGACTCTTTCCTTTCGGTAAGGTGCTGCAGTGTCTTCTCTATTCCCGGTTCTAAAGTTGACACCCCCTCATCCCAAACAGAACTTGAACCTGATGATGCTTTCAATGGTCAGGGAACCGGGCGATGGGTCACCAGCTCTGCTGGGCTGTTACCCTGCTGATGGAGGAAGTGGCTCAGCAGAACTAACTGAAAATATGAAATAAGGAACAACCTCACATGCTGTGAGTTTCATCATGATAGAGATGAATACTGAGCTCTCGGCCATTTTGCAATGGGGAAGCTAAAATTCCAGTGACTGTTTTAACCCTGTCCCGAGGTGCCTCCAGTACATCTGCTGGTCGTTCCATCTCTGAACTTCCAGTAGTGCAGAAGCTGTTACAAAATAAAAACAGGTTGTTGGATGTGGACTGTCGGCTCTAAATGTCCACTATGGGATATTTACAAAAGGCATCACGCAATACACTGTCGTTATAATCATGACGTTTAACTATTTTTTCAATTAAGTGGTTAAAAATTCTGTCATATTCTTGTGTCTGCAAGTAACTTATAACTACGATCAACCGCCGGCATTGATGCAGGTGCAAATCAGATCCTGCTACCGACAGAATGATGGAAGGGGATGTCCCCAGACACAATTGAATGGGTTCAGATGGTAACCTCAGATCCTAGACTGTCCTGCTGTTGGACGCATCTTGTCCCCATCCAATCTACCCAGACCCGCAGGTTTGCATTGAGGTTGCTAACCCCAGAGTCACCGCCCTTCCATTGAGCACAGGCCCAGAGACGCTAAAAGCCCCTCCTACACCAAACCTTTCATTCCAGAATCACTCATGAACTTTCTAAACAACATCTGGATTGTGCATACTTCCATGGATAACAGACAATTTGCTGGCAGGATAATTCATTGAGAAAACCTGTGGTTTCCGTACCGCCCCAATAACTGTCACAAAGTTCCTCCTGAGGGTCAGCGTTCTCATCTACCCATGGAGCAGAAAGAGATGGGGAGATCTTTAATGACTTCTGTGTGCCTGTATTTACCTGGGAGTCGGGCCCTGGACTGCATACAGATTGCACGACAGGTGCTTGCTGTGTTGACATTAATGAGGATGGACGAATACCCAGTGCCTGACATGGTGTCCTTGCGGCAGGCTAGCGTAGAGACTGCAGGAGCCCTGGCAGACAAAGGTTTCAATGGTACATTTAATGTCAGAGAAATGTCTACAATATACATCCTGAAATTCTTTTTCTTCGCAACCATGTTGCTGGTATTTCAGGAACTGCGTTAGAGGGGTAGGTTGTACAGGTTAGAAATTGATTTCCTGAAGCACAGGAGAATGAGGAGAGACGCTAGCAGGGTTCCCAATCATTGTTTCTTATACCACGGAACCCTACCATTATCGGTGGGGTCCGTGGCCCCCAGTTGGGGACCTCTGCTAGAGGGATACAAACGATGATGGTATAAACAGCGAGAAGGCATGTTGACGTTCGTCCCTGAGGCTGGGCGAGGTCATGGGTTTAGGGTGAAAATCGAACTGTTTCAGGGGAATCTGCGAGGAGACAGCTTCACCCAGAGAGTGGAATGCGGAATCAGGCGATCTGCGGAGAGCTTCCCGTATTTCCCCCTTCCTTGTTTCAAATTTCCTGCAACTGTAGATTTTTTCCCCTCTTGATTTTAATGCGCGGTTTGTAACTGATTGCAAAACGTCAGCAACAGCCCGAGCTGTGTAAATGTCATCCCATCCCACCGGTTTGTTGGTATTGAGTTTATTCCGAGCCTGGTGTAATACATTCTGTACAGTCAATGCTCACAGCACCCCTTCCTCCCACTATCACTCTGTTACCCATGGTCTGCAGTGACCACAGGGCGTTAAATATGTTCATCACTTCTTGCAGCTCTGGTGCGCTGTTACCCTGGAAACGGAGGAAGTGGCACACCAAAAATAACCGAAAAGGGAAATAACAGACTCTTCATATGCTGTGAGTTTCAGTGTGACAAATACTAGCACTGCAGCCATTTTGAAATGAAGAATCTAAAGTTGTAAAGGCTGGTTTTAACAAAGTTTCTCTCATCTCAGTTTTAAAGGGAAACTCGCTTGTTCCCAGGCTGTGCTCTCAGACGCCAAACTCTCCGTCTGATGGAAACATCCCCTCCATGTCCACTGTATCCAGGCTGTTCAGCATTCTGTGGGTTCAAATAAGATCCCATCCCCCTCTACACTTCTGAACTCCATAGAGTACAGGCCCAGGGTCATCACATGCTTGTCAGACATAAACCCTCTCATTCCTGAGATCACCCTTGTGAGCAACAGCTGTGATGAACACATTTTCAGTAGCAACAGGGAATGTGGTACCAGGATTATTTACAGGGGAAAACTAAGGTTTCTGTTCTGTTTCCCTAGCAGTCACAAAACATGCGCCTGTGCACAGGTCCACTTCAAGAGGAACTAAGTTAGCAATTTGGTTTCACAACCGTACGTCAGAATGGCTTCAACTATTTCCCGTTTTTAGTCTAGATTTCCCGCATTTTGAGGTTCTTCTTGTTTTCCACTGACTCAGAGACAGTGACAGTGAGGGGAGATTTCCAAACACAGTTTGAACACCAAACTCAGGGTCTATTTCTACTGTTGTAAACACGGAACAGCCCATTTACTCACAGCCTCTCCCTGTGAGGATGGAATGGGAACTCATCCTCTCCTCAGATTGGCAGTCATTGCTTCCAAAGGAACTCCAGAAACAAACATCTGAGCTTAGAAAATACATACTGGCTCAACACCTCAAAACTCCTGAGCAGCTTCATCCCCGGGTGCATTGTACTTGGACCCAACCTCACAGGGTCTCACAGCTGAATCTGCTACTCACCTACCCCGGAAACCTGTTCGCCCCAACAGACAGGATCTCCCGGCTGCCACCCACTTTGACTCTGCTTCACATTCCCATTCGGATATGTCCATACATGGCCTCCTCTACCGCCATGATGAGGCCAAACTCAGATTGGAGCAGAAACACCTCATCTACCGTCTGTGTTGTCTCCAGCCCCTTGGTCTAAACATCGAATTCCCCAGCTTCCGGTAATTCCCTCCCTCTCCCTTCCCCCATCCCACTTTCACTCTGCCTCCTCTTCCAGCTCTCTATCACCTCACTCATGATTCTGCCTTCTTCTGCTACCCACAGTGCTTTCCCCTTACATTCCTTCTTCACCTCTCCTGCCTATCCCCTCCCTGCTTCCCCTCCCCCACCCCTTGATCTTTCCTCTGTGGTTTTACACCTGGTACCTTCCAGCCTTATCCTTCCCACCCTCCAACCCCCACCTTCTTTATGGGGCCCCTGCCTCCTCCTTCTTCAGTCCTGACGAAGGGTCTCGGCCCGAAGAGTTGACTGCTCGTTTCCGCAGATGCTGCCCGACCTGCTGAGTTCCCCCAGCTTGTTGTACGTGTTGATTGTGACGATGCTGTGACGAACTTGTGCGTCCTTTATAAATTGCCTAGGGTTATCCATAGCCCTCTATGTTCCTAAGCTCCATGCACCTATCCATAGACGCTTCAAAGTCCCTATCGTATCCGCCTCCACCACCGTCTCCGGCAGCCCATTCCATGCACTCACCACTCTCTGTGTGAAAAACTTACCCCTGACATCTCCTCTGTACCTACTTCCCAGCACCTTAAACCTGTGCCCTCTGGTGTTATCCATTTCAGCCCTGCGAACCCACCCTGTTTCCGAATACCCACCCTGTGATCTGACTACCCACACGATCAATGCCTCTCATCATCGTATACACCTCTATCAGGTCACCTCTCACCCTCCGTCGCTCCAAAGAGAAAAGGCTGAGTTCACGCAACGTATTCTCATAAGGCATGCTCCCCAATCCAGATAACATCTTTCTAAGTCTTCTTTGCACCCACTCTGGTTTCCACATCCTTCCTGTACTGATGCGACCTGAATTAAGCACACTACTCCAAATGTGGTCTGACCAGGGACCTATATTGTTGAAACGTTACCTCTCGGCTCCTAAACTCGGTCCCACGGTTGATGAAGGCCAATGCACCATACGCCTTCTTAACCACAGAGTCAAGATTCGAGCAGCTGTGTAGCAGCTTTAAGTATCCCATGTACTCGGACACCTAGATCCCTCTGATCCTCCACACTGCCAAGAGCCTTACCATTAATTCTATATTCTGCCATCATGTTTGACCTACCAAAATGAACCACCTCAGACTTATCTGGTTTGAACTCCATTTGCCACCTTTCAGCCCGGTTTTGCATCTTGTCGATGTCCCGCTGTAACGTCTGACAGCCCTCCACACTATCCACAACACCCCCAATCGTGTCCTCAGCAAATTTACTAACCCATCCCTCCGCTTTCTTATTTAGGTCATTTATAAAATTCACGAAGAACAGTGGTCCCAGAACAGTTTCCTGAGACCCACCACTGGTCACCGACCTCCATGCAGAATATGACCCGTCTACAACCACTCTTTGCCTTCTGCGGGCAAGCCAGATCTCGATCCACAAAGCAATGTCCCCTTGGATCCCATGCCCCCTTATTTTCTCAATAAGCCTTGCATGGGGTATCTTATCAAATGCCTTGCTGAAATCCACGCACACTGCATCTATTTCTCTAACTTCATGTGTTTAGTCGCATCGTCAAAACTTCAGTCAATCTCATAAGGCTAGAACTGCTTTCGACAAAGTAATGTTGACTATTCTTAATCATATATTAGTCATATATATTAATCATATAACTCCTGCCTCTCAAGATCTTCTCCGTCAACTTACCAACCACTGA
The DNA here is from genome assembly GCF_048418815.1 of Hemitrygon akajei. Classification (NCBI taxonomy): domain Eukaryota; kingdom Metazoa; phylum Chordata; class Chondrichthyes; order Myliobatiformes; family Dasyatidae; genus Hemitrygon; species Hemitrygon akajei. The sequence goes on from NW_027331946.1 coordinate 5,503,200, forward strand.
AGTAAGACTTACTAGCCTACAATTTCCTGGGCTATCTCTGCTCCATTTCTTGAATAAGAGAACAATATCCGCAACCCTCCCATCATCCGGAATCTCTCATGTTCCCATTGATGATGCAAAAATCATCGCCAGAGGCTCAGCAATCTCCTTTCTCGCATCCTACAGTAGCCTGGGGTAAATCTCGTCCGGTCCCGGCGAATTACCCAGCTTGATGCTTTCCAAATGCTCCAGCACATCCTCTTTCTTAATATCCATATGCTCAAGCTTTTCAGTCAGCTGTAAGTCATCCCTACAATCGTCAAGATCGTTTTCTGTAGAGAATACTGAAGGAAAATATTCATTAAGTACCTCTGCACTCTCCTCCGGTTCCAGCCACATTTTTCTACTGTTACACTTGATTGGTCCTAGCCTCTCACGTCTCATCCTTTTGCTCTTCACAAATTTGTAGAATGCCTTGGGATTTTCTTTCAACCAAACCGCCAAGGCCTTCTCATGGCCCCTTCTGGTCCTGCTAATTTCATTCTTCTGCTCTTTCCTGCTCCTCTTATATTATTCTAGATCTCTATTAATACCACATTTTTGAACCTTTCGTAAGCATTTCTTTTCTTCTTGATTAAATTTTCAACAGACGTTGTACACCACAGTTCCTGTACCCGACCATCCTTTCCCTGGTGGTGTGAGTCCTGAGGCTCCTGTACCTCCTTCCTGATGATTGAGGGGTAATAACAGTTCCTGAACCTGTTGGTGTGAGTCCTGAGGATCCCATACCTTCTTCCTAATGGTTGCGAGGTGTAATAACTGTCCCTGAACCTGGTGGTGTGGGGCCTGAGGCTCCTGTACCTTCTTGCTGATGGTTGAGGTGTAATAACTGTCCCTGAACCTGTTGGTGTGAGTCCTGAGGATCCCATACCTTCTTCCCGATGGCTGCGGGGTGTAGTAACTGTCCCTGAACCTGGTGGTGTGGGTCCTGAGGCTCCTGTACCTTCTTCCTGAACATTTGCCACTTTTCGGCCGTCCATTTCCCTGAGAACATCTGTTCCCATTTTATGCTTCCAAAATCCTGCCTGATAGACTCATATTTCCCCTTACTCTAACTGAACGCTTTCATAATTTGTCTATTCCTATCCCTCTCCAATGTTATGGTAAAGGAGATAGAATTGTGATCACTCTCTCCAAAATGCTCTCCCACTGAGAGATCTGACACCTGACCAGGTTCATTTCCCAATATCAGATCAAGAACAGCCTCTCTTCCTGTAGGCCTATCTACGTTTGTACATATTGTATCAAGAAACCTTCCTGAACACACCTAACAAACTCCACCCCATCTAAACCCCTTGCTCGAGGGAGTTGCCAATCGATATTTGGGAAATTAATGTCTCGCAACACGACGACCCTGTTATTATTACCCCTTTCCAGAAACTGTCTTCCTGTCTGCTCCTCGATGTCCCTGTTACTATTGGGTGGTCTATCAAAACCACCCAGTAGAGGTATTGACCCTTTTCCCTTCCTCACTTTCACCCCGAAAGTCTCAGTAGGCAATCGTTCCGAGGATATATGGTGTATCGGAAAAGTAGGTTAGTAGGCAGAGGCAAGTGGTGTGGCCCTGCGTATAAGAAATAATATTAAATCATGTGAAAGGGATAACATAGGATCAGCAGGTGTAGAGTCTGTATGGGTTGAATTAAGAAATGGCAAGGGTAAAAGAATCCTAATGACAATTTTATGCAGGCCTCGAAACAGCAGCCGGGATGGGCATTACAGATTACAGCAAGGGATAGAAAAAGCGTGTCAGAAGGGCAATGTTATGATAATCGTTGGGGATTTTAACATGAGAGTGGATTGGGAACACCAGGCTCGTCCACGAAAGAGAATTTGCAGAATGTTTAAGGGATGGCTTTTTAGAGCAGTTTGTTGTTGAGCCCACTGGGGCTTCGGCTGTGTTGCATCGGGTGTTGTGCAATGATCCGGAGGTGATAAGAGAGCTTAAGGTTAAGGGACCCTTAGGGAAAAGTGATCTCAATATAATCGAGTTCACTTTGAAATTTGAGATGGAGCAACTAAATTCCAATGTATCGTTATTTCAGTGGAATGAGGCAAATTACAATGGGATGAGCGGGGAACCGGCCAAGGTTGACGGGAAAGGGACAGTAGCAGGAAGGACAGCAGAGCAGCAAAGGCTGGAGATTCTGCGAAAAATGAGGGAAGTGCAGGACAGCTATATTCTAAATAGGAAGATAGTTTCGAATGGAAGGAGGACACTGCCGTGGGGGACAAGTGAAGTCAGAGCGAATGTAAAAGCGAAACCCGAGGCCATAGAAGGAAGCCGAAGCTAGAGATAGATGGAGTATTGGGAAGCTTTTAAAAACTTGGCAGAAGGAAACTAAGAAGGTCATTGGGAAAGAAGAGATGAATTATGAAAGGAACCTGGCGACAAATATCAAAGAAGCTACTAAACGTTTTTTTTTCAGTATATAAAGCGTAAAAGAGAGTTGAGGGTAGATATAGGAATAATAGAAAATGACGCCGGAGATACTGTAATCAGAGGCCAAGTGGAAGACATCTGCAGTACACCCAACATTTATGAATGCCAGGGAAGCGGATTATGTGCAGTGAAAATTACGACTGAGCAAGTGCTCAGGAAGTTTAATAGTCTGAATAGTCTGAGGGTGATGCCATGCACCCTTCCGTTCTGTGTGACCGTTGCAGAAGGAAGAGCAGGAGCGAAGGGCTCGTGAGATAATTGGCAGGGACAAATAAAAGGACGGGTAACTGAAGAGGAGCGGCCAGTGGTGTGAGTGGATCAGGGTAGGAGTGGAGCTTTGAGGCTTTGGTTCGAGAGGCTTCGGCGAGCAGAGGCTGAGGACGAGTTTGCTCCTAGTGAGGTAAGGCCGGGTAAGTTTCTTTAATTAATTTAATTAACTTCGGAGTAGGTAATGGAGGCAGCAGTTAGGGCAGTCGAGTGCTCCGTTTGCAGTATTTAGGAAGTCAGGGCGAGCGCAATTGTCCCTGATGATTACAGCTACAAAAGGTGCATCCAGCTGCAGCTCCTGACAAACCCTGTTAGGGAACTGGATCTGGAGCTGGATGAACTTCGGGCCATTCGTGAGGCAGAGGCAGAAATAGACAGGAGTTTCAGGGAGATAGTCACCCCTCAAGGTCAAGAGGCAGGTAGCTGGGTGACTGTCAGCAGAGGGAAGGGGATTAGTCAGAATGAGCAGAGCAACCCTGTGGCCATCCCCATTGATAATAAGTATACCGTTTTGGATACTGTTGGTGGGGACGACCTACCAGGGACAAGTTGCAGTGGTCGCGTCTCTGGCACAGGGACTGAACCCTCAGCTCAGAAAGAAAGAAAGGAAAAGAGGAGAGCAGTAGTGATAGAGGATTCGATAGTTAGGGGGACAGGTAAGAGGTTCTGTGGGGGAGATCGAGAATCCCGGATGTTCTGTTGCCTCCCTGGTGCCAGGGTCCGTGATATCTCGGATCGAGTTCTCAGTATTCTCAGGACGGAGGGTGAGCAGCCAGTTGTTGTGGTCCATGTTGGGACCAATGATGTGGATAGGAAAAAGGAGGAGGTCCTGCAAAGAGAGTTTAGGGAGTTAGGTGCAAAGTTGAAGGACAGGACCTCCAGGGTTGCAATCTCAGGATTGCTACCCGTGCCACGTGCTAGTGAAGTTAGAAATAAGAAGATAATGCAGCAAAATTCGTGGCTAAGGAGATGGTGCAGGAGGGAGGGCTTCATGTTTCTGGACAATTGGGCCTTGTTCCAGGGAAGTTGGGGCCTGTTACGACGTGACTGTTTGCACCTGAACTGGAAGAGAACTATCATCCTTGCAGGTAGGTTACCTAGTTTTGCTCCGGGGGGTTTAAACTAGATTTGCAGGGGGAGGGGAACCAATGTGTTGGAGCAGATGGTGAGGGGGAGGAGGATGAAGGTCATGCGAGGACTGCGTGTGCGGACTGAAATCAAAGGTTTGTATGTGATAGAAATGTTCTCAGGTGCCAAACTGAAGAGACTGGGGAAGAGGCGTCTGGCTCTCAAATAAAGATAGGAGACAGAGTGTGAGGGGGGATAGGTAGGTGATAGAGAAGGGACCGAAGTTTTGAGATGTATCTACTTTAACGCAAGGCTGATGAATAAAGCGGATGAGCGCAGAGCGTGGATCGGTACTTGGGGATATGATGTGGTGGCCATTACAGAGACTTGGATGGCTCAGGATAAGGAATGGTTACTTCAGGTGCCGGGTTTTAGATGTTTCAGGAAGGAGAGGGAGGGAGGCAAAAGAGGTGGAGACGTGGCACTGCTGATCAGAGATAGTGTCACGGCTGCAGAAAAGGTGAACGTCACGGAGGGATTGTCTACGGAGTCTCTGTGGTTGGAGATTAGGAACAGGAAGGGGTCAATAACTCTACTGGGTGTGTTTTTTTAATAGGCCGCCCAATAGTAACAGGGATATTGAGGAGCAGATAGGGAAACAGATCCTGGAAAGGTGTAATAATAACAGGGTTGTCGTGATGGGAGATTTTAATTTCCTAAATATCGATTGGCATCTCCCTAGAGCGAGGGGTTTAGATGTGGTGGAGTTTGATAGGTGTGTTCAGGAAGGTTTCTTGACACAGTATGTAGATAAGCCTATAAGAGGAGAGGCTGTACTTGATCTGGCATTGGGAAATGAACCTGGTCAGGTGTCAGATCTCTCATTGAGAGAGCATTTTGGAGATAGTGATCATAATTCTATCTCCTTTACCATAACATTGTAGAGAGATACGAAGAGACAAGTTAGAAAAGCGTTTAATTGGAGTAAGGGGAATTATGAGGCTATCTGGCAGGAAATTGGAAGCTTAAATTAGAAACAGATGTTCTCAGGAAAAAGTACGGAAGAAATGTGGCAAACGTTCAGGGAATATTTGGGCGAAGTTCTGCATAGGTATGTTCCAATAAGACAGGGAAGTTATGGTAGGGTGCAGGAACCGTGGTGTACAAAGGCTGTAATAAATCTGGTCAAGAAGAAAAGAAAAGCTTACAAAAGCTTCAGAGAGCTAGGTAATGTTTGAGATCCAGAAGATTATAAGGCTAACAGGAAGGAGCTTAAGAAGGAAATTAGGAGACCCAGAAGGGGCCATGAGAAGGCCTTGACGGCAAGGATTAAGGAAAAACCCAAGACATTCTACAAGTATTTGAAGAGCAGGAGGATAAGACCTGAAAGAATAGGACCTATCAAGGGTGACAGTGGGAAAGTGTGTATGGAACCGGAGGAAATAGCAGAGGTACTTAATGAATACTTTAATTCGGTATTCACAATGGCAAAGGCTCTTGGTGATAATAGTGACGACGTGCAGCAGATTGAAAAGCTTGAGCATGTAGATATTTTTTTTAAAAAATGATGTGCTGGAGCTTTTGGAAAGCATCAAGTTGGATAAGTCACCGGGACCGGATGAGATGTACCCCAGTCTACTGTGGGAGGCGAGGGAAGAGATTGCTGAGCCCCTGGCGATGATCTTTGCATCATCAATAGGGACGGGAGAGGTTCCAGAGGTTTGGAGAGTTGCGGATGTTGTTCCTTTATTTAAGGCAGGGAGTAGAGATAGACCAGGAAATTATAGACTAGTGAGTCTTACCTCAGTCGTTGGTAAGTTGATGGAGAAGATCCCGAGAAGCAGGACTTATGAACTTTTGGACTGGCATAATATGATAAGGAATTGTCAGCATGGCTTTGTCAAAGGCAGGTTGTGCCTTACCAGCCTGATTGAATTTTTTGAGGATGTGACTAACACATTGATGAAGGTAGAGCCGTAGATGTAGTGTATGTGGATTTCAGCAAGGCATTTGATAAGGTACCCCATGCAAGGCTTATTGAGAAAGTAAGGAGGCATGGGATCCAAGGGCACATTGCTTTGTGGATCCAGAACTGGTTTGCCCACAGAAGGCAAAGAGTGGTTGTAGACGGGTCATATTCTGCATTGAGGTCGGTCACCGATGGTGTGCCTCAGGGATCTGTTCTGGGACCCTTACACTTCGTGACTTTTATAAATGATCTGGATGAGGAAGTGGAAGGATGCATTAGTAAGTTTGCTGATGACACAAAGGTTGGGGGTGTTGTGGATAGTGTGGAGGGCTGTCAGAGGTTGCAGCGGGATATTATAGGATGCAAAACTGGGCTGAGAAGTGGCAGATGGAGTTCAACCCAGATAACTGTGAAGTGGTGCATTTTGGTAGGTCAAATATGATGACAGAATGTAGTATTAATGGTAAGACTTTTGGCAGTTTGGAGGATCAGAGAGATCTTGGGATCCGAGTCCATAGGACGCTCAAAGCAACTGCGCAGGTTGACTGAGTGGTTAAGAACGCGTACGGTACATTGGCCTTCATCAAATTTAGGAGCCGAGAGGTAATGTTGCAGCTCTATAGGACCCTGGTCAGACGCCACTTGAAGTGTTGTCCTCGGTTCTGGTCGCCTCACAACAGAAAGGATGTGGAAGCCATAGAAAGGGTGAAGAGGAGATTTACAAGGATGTCTCATGAGAATCGTTTCAGTGAACTCGGCCTTTTTTCCTTGGAGCAAAGGAGGATGAGAGGTGACCTGATAGAGGTGTATAAGATGATGAGAGGTGTTGATCGTGTGGATAGACAGAGGCTTTTTCCCAGGGCTGAAATAGTTGCCACAAGAGGACACAGTCTTAAGGTGGTGGAGAGTAGGTACAGAGGAGGTGTCAGGGGTAATTTGTCTACTCAGAGAGTAGTAAGTGCGTGGAATGGGCTGCAGGCAAACGTGGTGGAGGTGGATACGATAGGGTATTTTAAAAGACTTTTGGATAGGTACATGGAGCTTAGAACAATAGAGGGCTATGGGTATGTCTAGTAATTTCTAGGGTAGGGACTCATTCGGCACAGCCTCGTGGGCCAAAGGTTCTGTGTTGTGCTGTAGGCTTTCCCTGTTTCTATGTTTCTATGAAGTAGCTGGAGAGATTCCGGCGGCATTTAACGATGATCTTTCAAGAGTCGTTAGATTCTGGAATTGTACCGGATGACCGGAAAATCGCAAATGTTACTCCGCTATTTACAAAAGGTGGGAGGCAGCAGAAAGGAAACTTGCTAACCTGTCACTGGTAAGTTGTCGGAACCGATTGTGCAGGATGGGATTATGGAGCACTTGGAGGCACATGACCAGATAGGCCCAAGCCAGCATGGTTTCCGGAAAGGAAAATGCTGCCTGACGAACCTACTGATTTTTTTTGAGGGAGTTACCAGCACAAAGCAGATGCAGCAGATGAGGTGTACTTGGGTTTGACTTTCAGTTCTTTGACAAGGTGCCGCACAGGAGGCTGCTTAGCAAGATAAGAGCGCATGGGATTACAGGGGAGTTACCAGCATGTGTGGAGCATTGACAAATCGGCAGAAAACAAAGAATGGGAACAATGGTTTTTGTTTTTCAATCTTTTAATTATTATTATTAATATCAACATGATAAGATTAATACATAGATAGTGGGATTACAAACTTACAAATTTAAACTGAACATGAAAAGATACACAAGCAATAGTTACAATATAGTTAAGTCTTTCCAAATCATGAATGATACATATATCATATAAACAAAGCAAAACTAGGTATATCATATATATGTAAAAAAAAAAGAAAAGAGAAAAAGAAAAAAAAAATAACCCTAAGAAAAACTAATCTAACAACCTAATAACTAATAAAGAGAAAAAAAGAAAAATATATAATGAATAATGGGCTGTTTATAGTATCTATATAAACAAATACAAAATCATCAGTGTCGCCAACTCCGATCCTCTCAACATATGTATAATCAAAACCGGAAAAACGAATATGTTTGGAACAGGGTCAAATTACATCATATGAAAATATTGAATAAATGGTCTCCATGTCTTTTCAAATTTATCAGAAGAGTCAAATACAACACTTCTAATTTTCTCCAAATTTAAACATAACATAGTTTGAGAAAGCCAATGAAATACGGTAGGGGGATTAATTTCTTTTCAATTCAACAAAATAGATCTTCTAGCCATTAATGTAAGAAATGCAATCATCCGACAAGCAGAAGAAGAGAAATGGATTGAGTCCATCATTGGTAAACCAAATATTGCAGTAATAGGATGAGGTTGTAAATCAATGTTCAATACCGTGGAAATAATATCGAATATTATTTGGGTTATATCAGGGTTGTTATCCTGGATGGCTGCCGGTTACCAGCGGAGTTCCATAGGGCTGAGTGTTGGGACGATGTATGTTAATGATTTGGACTATGGGATGTCTGGATCTGTGGCTAAAATTTGCCGATAATACAAAGATAGGTGGAGGAGCGGGTAGTGTGGAGGAAACAGAGAGCCTGCAGACAAACTTAAATAGTTTAAGGGAATGGGCAGGGACGTGGCAAATGAAATGCAATGATGAAAACTATATGGTCATATATGCACTCTGGTGGAAGGAATAAACGGGCCGGCTATTATTTATATGGGGAGAGAATTCAAAATGCAGAGATGCAAAGGGATTTGGGAGTCCTTGTGCAGGACACCCTAAAGGTTAACGTCCAGGTTGAGTCAGTGGCGAAGAAGACGAATGCAATGTTGGGATTCATTTCAGGATGTGTAGAATACAAGAGCAGGGATGTGATGCTGAGGCTCTCTAAGGCACTCGTGAGACCACACTTGGAGTATTGTGTGCGGTTTTGGGCTCCTTATTTTGGAAAGCATATCCTGACTTTGGACAGAGTTCAGAGATGATTCACGAGAATGATTCCAGGAATGAAAGGGTTACCGTATGAGGACCGTCTGGCAGCTCTTGGGCTGTATTGCTTGGAACTTAGGAGAATAAGGTGGGGAGGGGGCGGGGATCTCATAGAAACTTTCCGAATGTTAAAAGGCCTGAGCAGATTAGATATGGCAAAGTGATTTCCCATGGTAGGGGAGTCCAGGACAAGAGGGCTCGACTTCAGGATTGAAGGACGTCCATTTAGAGCAGAGATGATGAAACATTACTTTAGTCAGAGGGTGGTAAATCTGTCAAATTTGTTACCACGTGCAGCTGTGGAGGCCAAGTCACTGGGTGTATTTAAGGTCCTCAACTGGGCAGGGCATCAAAGGGTACGGGGAGAAGGCAGGGGAGTGGAAATGAATAGAAGAATTGGATCTGCCCATGACTGAATGGCGGAGCAGACTCAACGGGCCGAATGGCCGACTTCTGCTCCTGTATCTTATGGTCTTATCGTCTTATCATCTTATGGGCGTCTTCCCTTTCCGCTGCCGTTACACTATCTCTGATCAGCATTGCCACGCCCCCAGTTTTGCTTTTCCCTCCCTGTTCTCGCTGAAACATCTGAAGCCTGGCTCTCTAAATAACCATTCAAGTCTCTGCAATGGCCACAAAATCATTGCTCCAGGTACTGATCCACGCGCTAAGTTCATCTGCTTTATTCGTGATACTTCTTGCATTGAAATAGGGACATCTCAAACCATCGGTCTGAGCGCGTCCCTTCTCTGTCACCTGCCTGTCCTCCCTCTCGCACTGTCTACAAGCTTTCTCGCCTGTCTGACCCCCTGACTATCAAATACCCTGCTGCCACCCTCTTCCTTTCCCTACCCTTCTGTGCCACAGGGCCAGACTCTGTGCCAGAGGCGCGGCCTTCGTTGCTTCCCCCCCCCCCCCAGCTAGGCCGTTTCCCCGCCCCCCCATAGTACTCAAACAGGAGTACTTATGTTAAGGAGGACAGCCACTGGGGTGTCGCTGGTATCTGGCTCTTGCCCTTCCCGCTCCTGACTGTGACCAACTTATCTTTCTTCCGAGGCCCCGGTATCACTACTTGCCGACAGTTCCAGTCTACCACCTCCCCGCTCTCCCTGACCGGATGAAGGTTATCGAGCTGCAACTGCAGTTCCCCAACCCGGTCCCGATGGAGCCGCAGCTCGACGCACCTGGCCTAGATGTGGCCGTCCAGGAGGCTGGGTGCTTCCCAGATCTCCCACATCTGACAGCCCGGTACAGAACCCCGGCCGCCCACACACACACACTTCCCGTTTCTATTCTTCACAAGTAACTTAGCTCGCCTCGACCCGTTACCGCCTAAGGCCCGTTGAGCCAAAGCCCTCTCGTTCTGTTTCCTTCTACCGAGACGCCCGCTTTATCAAGGTGTCTTCTCTTTAAACTCGGCTTGCGCAGACGTGCCTCGATCGGGGATTTCCCCGAAAGCAATGTCCAGCGGCCCGAGACTTCTGCTTCACCGGGGAAGGAGGAACATCCAGCCCCAACTGTAGAAGTACTGACCTAGGCCAAATCCCAGATACTGAGAACTCCAGATGCCCGGGGTTTCCCAGGATTACAGCCCAAGCGCCAACCGGCCCAGGACTCCCTTGCTGACGGTAATATACTGCAGTGTGTCGGCCATTCAGAGTTCAAAAGCGAACACTCCGACATCAACCTGTGGCAGAACAGAAACCTGAAGATCATCTGACTGGGCCAATGATCGGGCTGGAGAACCTGGGCGTGGGTCACTCGAAGCCGGGGACACGTTTTACATCGTCTCCAGCAGCTAAACCGAAAACATTTTATCATTACCTCCTTGCTAAATGAGATCTTGCCCAGCTCAATTGGCCGTCACATTTCCTGTACGCTGACAGGATTAAGATCCTTTTGAAACAAAATTGAAAGTAAAGAGCTGGAAACTCGGTACATCAGACTGGATGTGTGGAAAGAGAAACTGTGGTAGATAGAGCCAGTATCAGAACTGGGACTGTCCAAGATGCTGCCCGATCTGCTGAACGGTTCCAGCATTTTCTCTTTTTACTTCAAATGATGCACAACTATTGACTGATTACAAGACGTTTGTGACGGTTGAACAAAGTTGCACAAATGTTACGCCCACATTCTCCAGTTTTCTCTTCATTCCCGCACAGGGTTAATAAAGTCGATACAGTCAATGCTCACAACATCCTCCCCACCCCACTATCAAGCTGTTCAATCTGCTCCCGAGGCCACTAACTCTCCCTGAGGGGCGGTCACTAGAGGCAGGGTGAAGGCCGAGGTCTCTGAGCTCCTTGTCGATACTTCACGCCTTCGTATGGCTACGGCTCTGCCCATGACTGCAAGGAACTGCAGAGAACATCAGAGAAACAAGCCTCCCCTCCATGGACTCTTCCTACACTTCCCCTGCCTCGGAAAAGCAGGCCATGTACTCAAAGACCCTCACAACCTGGACATTTTTGCTGCAAACCCGCTCCCCCATCGGGGAAGAGATACAAAAGCCTTAAAGCGCGCACCACCCGGCTCAAGGGCGGCTTCCTGTCTGTGGTTACAAGCCAAATGAATGATAAAATGGACTCTTCCTCACAATATAACTCGACTGGACTTTGCCCCATGTGTCCATCTGCACTGCACTTGGCCTGAAGCCATAATGCTTTGTTACAGTTATTGTTTTGTTACAATGTACCGTTGTAATGTATTCATAATGTGCAGATGGTACGTTAGACAAGATTTTCACCGCAGCTCAGATCTTGATAATGATAAGCAAATTCCCCATTTTAATTGCGTTAAAATATTAGACAGAGTGAGCTTCTGCTTTCGAGCATCGGAGGGAAACTTAACAATTCCGAGGACCACAAAAACAACGGAAATTGTTTACCTTGCATTACGATCAGCGGTAACTGAGATCAGGTTGTGGGTCTCCCATATCAATATCAGAGTCAGGTTTAATATCACTGGCATGTGTCATGAAATTAGTTACCTTTGCGGCAGCAGTACAGCGTAGTGCATTACAGTAGATTTTAACAACTGCGAATAATAAGAATATGCATATTAAATTGTTAAATTTCATAAACAGTGCAAAATAAAAACGGGATCACGTGACGGGTGGAGGTCGCCCAACTGAACCGCTGACTCCTCGCCCCTCACACGCTGCCCGACTCACCTGCCGCATTTCCCACATGATTTCATATTTACACTAGCTACATGTTTAGTTTTCCCCTCTATATCTTCCCTGTCCCTTTCCCTCTACTCTCAGGTCACAGAGTCAAGGGTTCGATTCCCATCCCGGTCCGACACACAATTTACACCCAATCAAGAATTGTGCGGTTTCATTTAAAACACTAATTTCTATTCAAACTCCCCCAGGCTCACTGGACAGGAACACTGAAACATCAAGTGAGAAACAGCAGGAGGAGGCCATTCAGCCCCTTTAACCATCAACAAGATGGCGGCTTGTTTCCCATCTCCCATCTCAGCCGCATGTTTCTGTCCGATCCTCATTTCCTCGATCCCTTCGGTCTCCACACATCTGCCGACCTCTGTTTTCTGTGAGGACGATCACCGAGTCTTCACCGCCCTCTGTGGTGGGCATTTACAGAAATTCACCACCCTCGGAGTGGAGACGTTTCCCCTCATCTCAGTCCCGGACAGTCCACCCTCTTTTTCAGAGACTGGTATCCCTGGTTCAACCGGTAACGATGTTGTGCATTTCAATGTGTTCACCTCTCAATCCTCGATTCTCTAAATGAAAGGGTTATCGCATTTGATCTTTCTTCATATGATGACCCCACCACCCCAGGGATCAGTCTGGTGAATCTTCATTGCACTCTCTGTAACAAATACTCTCTAACCTCTTTGATAATCCTCCATGGAATTAATTTCCATCTTCTGCAGCCCGTGTTGCACCAACATAAGGCATGGGGAGCATGCTTTATGAGAATAGGTTGAGTTAACTCGACCTTTTCTCCTTGGAGCGACGGAAGATGAGGGGTGACCTGATAGAGGTGTATAAGATAATGAGAGGCATTGATCGTGTGGATAGGCAGAGGCTTTTTCCCAGGGCTTAAATGGTTGCCACAAGAGGACACAGGTTTAAGGTGCTGGGCAGTAGGTACAGAGGAGACGTCAGGAGTAAGTTTTTAACACAGAGAGTGGTGAGTGCGTGGAATGGGCTGCCGGCGACGGTGGTGGAGGCGGATACGATGGGGTCTTTTAAGAGACTTTTGGATATTAATAGAGCAGATATTAAACCCTCTGTTGACAGTGGGGTTCACGTGATTAGTAGCTCAGCCGTTGAGCCGGCCAAGCTCGAGCACAGCAGTGCGTGGGTGACGTAAGGCACCGCGTCCGTGAAGGCAGATCCCGGTATCGGCACCCCGGTGGGGGGGGGGGGGGGGGGGGGGCGCCTGTGTGACGTCACCGGCGCGGGGTCGACCGTATTTAAAACACTCTGATGGACGTTTCTTAACGTTTAAGCGGGACGACAGCATTAATCACGGAGTCTCATCACTGAATCCAGTGGCAGATCTGTTTACAAACATTTTTAATCTCTCGCTCTCCCAGTGTAGAGTGCGCTCCTGCTTCAAGCCATTGTCCTTGTACCCAACAGACCTTGTACTGAACGACTGTCGCCCGGTCTCACTCACCTCAATAATAAGCAAATCCTTTAAGAGGCCGGTCCAGGATTACATCAGCACCATACTGCCACCTACACTAGATCCACTAAAATTCATCTGCCGACACTACCGATCAACAGATGACGCAATGGCCTGCCACAGTTCTACGCACCTTACTGACACATCAGGAGAAGAGGGATGCGTATGTGAGAATGCTGTTCTTGGGCGACAGTTCAGCATTCAACGCCATAATTCCCCCCAGGCTCGACAGGAAGCACAGAGACCTCGGCTTTGACCCTGCCTTGTGCCACTGGATCCCGGACCTCCTGTCAGATAGCCGGTAGGGGGTAAGAGTTGGCTCCCTCACCTCTGCCCCTCTGACCCTCAACAGAGGTGCTCCTACGCCCCTTCCTTTACTCCCTGCGCACCCGTGACTGTGTTTTGCCAACCACAGCTCCAATCCGCTGATTAAATTTGCCGATGACACTGCGTTGATTGGTGTGATCTCGGACAAGATTGAGGTGGCCTGGAGAGTAGAAGTCAGCTCTCTGACAATAACGAGCTCCCCTACATGGAGGAAGTCCTCACCCTGATAGGGTGTCAAGAAAACAACCTCTCCCTCAATGTCACAAAAACAAAGGAGCTTTTTGTGGATTACAGGAGGAATGGAGACGGGCTAACCCCTATTGACATCAATGGACCTGGGGTTGAGAGGGTGAACAGCTTTAAGTTCCTCGGCATCCACATCACCGAGGAACTCACGTGGTCTGTACACACCAGCTGTGTGGTGAAAAAGGCACAACAGCGTCTCTTTCACCTCAGACGGTTGAGGAAGTTTGGTATGTGCTCCCAAATCCTGAGGACTTTCTACGGGGACACAATTGAGAGCTGATTGGCTGCATCACTGCCTGGGACGGGAACTGTACCTCCCTCAATCGCAGGACTCTGCAGAGAGTGGTGCGGACAGCCCAGCGCATCTGTAGATGTGAACTTCCCACTATTCAGGACATTTACAGAGACAGGGGTGTAAAAAGGGCCCGAAGGATCATTGGGGACCCGAGTCACCCCAACCACAAACTGTTCCAGCTGCCACCATCCGGGAAACGGTACCGCAGCATAAAAGCCAGGACCAACAGGCTCCGGGACAGCTTCTTCCACCACCAGGCCATCAGACTGATGAACTCATTCTGACGCGATTCTATTTCTATGTTGCATTCACTATCCTGTTGTACACACTATTTATTGTAAATTTCTATACATTTAGACGGAGAATAATGTAAATATTTCCAATTCCCACGTATATGAAGCTTGTAAGTAACAAAGTCAATTCTATTCAATTCAGTTCCCTGTCGGGCTCTTCCTGCGCCCGTCGGTACAACGCGTCGGTATCGATGTTCCGACTCTCTGGGCGGGTCTTCAAGCTGCAATCGTAAACAGTCATCGCCGGCAACCACCGATGGCCTGGTGCGCCCAATTTCGCCAAGGTGGGATAGAAGTTAATGGGCTGTTGGCCGCCCTCACCTCAAACTTGGCTCCACACAGACGGCCTCTTGGCTTATCCACCACAGCCCATTTCAATGCCAGGAACTGCAGTCTGTGCGTGGGGTAGTTGCGCTCACAGGGTGACGGGACCCAGCTGAAAAACGCGACGTCTCAGCCCCGCGCCCCGATCCTGATACAGCGCAACCCCTCCGCCTTCCCCGCTGCGTCTGCGTGCAGTGGACGCGGCCATCCGGGGTCCGCAAAAGCCGGCGCAGGCGCTTTCAGCGGCCGCCCAAGCAGCGACTGAAAGGCCTCTTCGCGTTTCGCATCCCATCTCGCTCCAAAGGGCTCCGGAGGTCTGAAATAATTTTTCATCATCCTCCCCCTTCGTCCTCCTTCCTTTCTTCCCCAGGGGAAGCTCACTGTAAGGGTGCCACACTTTAGAGCAGTCCTTCACCAACCTCTGATAGTTCCCACAGAGCCCGCAGAACCCAAGGAACGAGTGCACAGCGCTCGCATTCCGGGGCCCTTGGCGATGTGGTCGCTGCCTCTGCCTCTGGCTATTTCATCCCGTGAGACTGTGTGTGTCCAACACTGTTGACAGACGCCTGGCAGAACCGGCACTTGCCCAGGGCTGGTTTTAGTGCTTCAGCTGTCAGTCGGCCGAACACCTTCGGTAGCCTCGCTTCGTGCTCCTCCAAGGTGGTCCCGAGCACGATGAGATGATCCAGACAGACCAGCACCTCAAGCAAGTTCATATCCGCCACAGTTCTCTCTACGGCATGCCCGAAGGCAGCCGGGGATCCCGATATGCCCTGGGGCATCCTTCCGAACTGGAAGAATCCCAGGGGACATATATAAATGCCGCCTTCTCTTTGTAGGCCTCACTCACGGGGAACTGGTAAATATCCACTCCTCAAGTCCGGCACACCGAACCACTTCGCACCACTCCGGGGCAGGCCAGCGCGTCTTCGATCCTCGGGGCAGTATCTTGGTCAGGGACTGTGTGCCTGTTCAGAGTCCTGTGGTCCACACACTTCCGTACCTTCCCATTCTTCTTCCTGGCCACCACTACTGGGACGCATAGGGGCTTCTGGACTCACTGTTGGTCCCAGATTCCTTTCGCTTCCGCAGGGTTCGTGATGTTTCTGAACGCGTCCACAATATCCTGAAATGGGAGGGGGAGCAGCCAGAGGCTGTGGTACATATCGGTACCAACGACCTAGGGTAGAAAAGGGGTGGGGGGCCCTGGAAACACAATACAGGCGGTTGTGTAGGAAGTTGAGAAGCAGGATCTCAAGGGTGGTCATCTCGAGGTTACTGCCTGTGCCACGCGACAGTGAATATCGGGCTAGAGTGAGGAGGCAGATAAATGCGTGGCTGAAGGATTGGAGCAAGGGGCAGGGATTCCGATCTCTGGATCATTTGGACCTCTTCTCTGGCAACTGTGGGCTGTAAATGAATCCGAGGAGTGTCAACAGACTGGCGGGGATTTTTGCTAATGTTATTGGGGGAGGATTCAATCTGGATTTGCAGGGGTTGGGAACCGAAATGGAGAGGCAGAGGATGGTGCGGTGGGCGGACGAGTCAAGAGGGCTTGTTGGGAGCTTGTGAGGAAGGATAGGCAGATGTTAGAGCAAAGGTGCACTCAGCAAGATGGTTTGAGATGCGTCTATCTCAATGCAAGCAGTATCGGAAACAAGGCGGATGGACTTAAAGCGCGGAGCAATTCGTGGAACTATGACGCTGCGGCCATTTCAGAGACTTGGATGTCTCAGGGGCGAGAATGGCTGCTGAGTGTGCCAGGCTTTAGATGTTTTAAAAAGAACAGAGAGCTAGGCCAAAGAGTTGGGGGTGTGGCATTTCTAATCAGGGGTAGAGTCACGCCTGCAAAAAAGGAGGAAGCCATGGAGGGATGGTCCACTGCAGGGGTGTCAAACTCATTTTAGGTCACGGGCCGGATTGAGCAAAATGCAGCTTCATGCGGGCCGGATCAGTCGGACGCGTGCGAACGCAGCTTTCGTTGCCTCCGTTTTTTCAGCCTGCTCTCATGTGTCTCAGTCTCTGCTATAACCACAAAGTGTTTCACTTTACCAATTCCGTTTCTTATGAAGAAGACTGCCGAGTAAACACTGAAAACCTGGTACCTGAATAAACTCAGCATTAGCCATATCATACGCCATAGGCGCTTCGATTACTGGGGCCAGCTTTAATGGTAGTTAGATATTATCTCGCGGGTCAAAGATAATTCCAATACAGGAATTATTGGAATATGCCTTAAGTTTGACATATGTGGTCTACTGAGTCACTGTGGGTTGAAGTGTGAAACAGGAAGAAGGCAATAAACCTACCGGTTGTTTTTTTTTATTTATATATACATGGGGAGGCAGGCTCTGGAACGGTGCAATAATAACAGGGTTGTTCTGATGGGAGAATTTAACTTTCCTAATATTGACTGGTACCTCCTCACAGCAACGTGTTTAGATGCGTTCGGGAAGGTTTCCTGACGCAGTATGTCGATAGGCCAACTAGAGGAGAGGCTGGTATTGGTACTTGACCTGGTATCGGGAAATGAACCTGGTCAGGCGGCAGATCGCTCGGTGGGAGAACATTTTGGAGGTAGTGATCACGACTCTGTCTCCTTCATCACAGCGCTGGAGCACTGATAACGCATCATCATATGGGTATTCAGAAAGAGGATATGCCAGAGCTTTTGAAAAGCATTAAGTTATAGACGGCAACGGGACCGTACGAGATGTACCCCAAGCTACTGTGGGAAGCGAGGGTGGATATTGCTGAATCTCTGGCGATGGTCATTGCATCATCACCAGGGATAGGAGAAGTACTGGAGGACTGGAGGGTTGCAAATGTTGTTCAAGAAGTGGAGTAGAGATTATCAAAGAAATTACAGACCATAGAACCATAGGACATTAGAGCACAGAAACAGGCCCTTCGGCCCTTCATGGCTGAGCAGAACCATTTTTCTGCCTAGTCCCACTGACCTGAAACGTATCCCTCCATACCACTCTCATTCGTGTACCTGTCAAAGTTTTTCTTAAATGTTAAAAGTGAGCCCGCATTCACCTCTTCATCTGACAGCTCATTCCACACTCCCACCGCTCTCTGTGTGAAGAAGCCCCCCCCCTTAATGTTCCCTTTAAACTTTTCCCCCTTCCCCCTTAACCCATGTCCTCTGTTTTTTTTTCTGCCCTAGCCTCAGTGGAAAAAGCCTGCTTGCATTCACTCTATCTATACCCATCATAAGTTTATATCCTCTATCAAGTCTCCCCTAATTCTTCTACGCTCCAGGGAATAAAGTCCTAACCTATTCAACCTTTCTCTGTAACTCAGTTTCCCAAGTCCTGGAAACATCCTTGTAAACCTTCTCAGCAATTTTTCAACATTACTAATATCCTTCCTGTAATTCGGTGACCAAAACTGCACACAATACTCCAAATTTGGCCTCACCAATGTCTTATACAACCTCACCATAACATTCCAAATCTTATACTTTGATTTATAAAGGCCAATGTACCAAAAGCTCTCTTTATGACCCTATCTACCTGTGATGCCACTTTTAAGGAATTATGTATCTGTACTCCCAGATCCCTCTGTTCTACTGCACGCCTCATTGTCCTATCATTTACCTTGTATGTCTACCATGGTTTGTCCTTTCAAAGTGCAATACCTCACACTTGTCCGCATTAAACTCCATCTGCCATTTGTCAGCCCACTTTTCCAGCTGGTCCAGATCCCTCTGCAATGAGCCTTACTTCACTGGTGAAGACGTTGTTGGAGAAGATCCTGAGAAGCAGGATTTATGAGCATTTGGAGAGACATAATCTGATTACTGATAGTCAACATGGGTTTGTCAAGGGTAGTTCATGTCTTACGAGCCTGATTGAGTTTTTTGAGGACGTGACGAAACACATTGATGAAGGTAGAGCAGAGGATGCAGTGCATACCGATTTCTGTAGGGCATTTGATAAGATTCCCTATGCAAGGCTCATTCAGAAAGTAAGGGGACATTGGACCCAAGAGAACATTGCTTTGTAGATCCATAATTGGCTTGCCCACTGCAGATAAAAGATGGCTGTAGATGGTTCACTAGTGGTGCTCCGTTGTGATTTTTATAAATGACCTGGAATGAGGAAGTAGAAGGGTGGGTTGGTACATTTGCCAATGACACAAAGGTTGGGGGTGTTGTGGATGGTCTGGAGGGTTGTCAGAGGTTACAGCAGGGCACCGATAGGCTGCAGAACTAGGCTGAGTAGAGGCAGATGGAGTTCAATGCAAGTAAGTGTGAAATGGTTCATTTTTGGTCGGTCAAATTTGAAGACAAAACATGGTATTAATGGTGAGACTCTTGGCACTGATGAGGATAAGAGAGATATTGAGGTCCTTGTCCATAGGACAAGCTCCGTGTCGGTTGAGAGCGTTGTTAAGAAGGTGTTTTGGTCTTCATCAACCGTGGGACTGAGATCAAGAGCCAACATCATGATCTCCACAGCTGCACCAGGCAACCAACTCCACAAATGCACCACCCTTTGGCTGAGCAAAATTCTCCACATCTCTGTTGTGAAAGGGCCCCCCTGTATCCTGAGGCTGTGCCCTCTTGTCCTAGACTCCCCCCACCATGGGAAACATCCTTTTAACGTCTACCCTGTCTCGGCCTTTCAACATTCGAAAGGTTTCAATGAGATCCCCGCTCGTCCTTCTGAATTCCCACGAGTACAGACCCAGAGCCATCAAACATTCCTCGTCTGATAACCCTTTCATTCCCGGAATTGTCCGTGTGCGCCTCCTCGGGACCCGTTCCAACCCAACACATTTTATTCTAAGTTGACGGGCCCAAATCTGTTCAGAATACTGAAGGTGAGGCCTCACCAGTGCCTTATAAAACCCTCAGCATCACATCCCTGCTCTTGTTCTCAAGATCGCTTGAAATGAATGCTGACGTGACATTTGCCTCCCTCGACACCGACTCAACCTGCAAGTTAACCTTCAGGGTGTTCTGCACAGGGACTCACAAGTCCCTCTGCATCTCAGATTCCTGGATTTCTCCCCGTTTAAAAAATACTCCGCACATTTATTTCATCTACCAAAGCGTACGACCGTGCATTTTCCAACATTGCATTTCATTTGCCTTTTTCTTGCCCGTTCTCCTAATCTGTCTCAGTCCTTCTGCATCTGACCCGTTTCCTCAACACTACCTGCCCCTCCACCAATCTTCGTATCAACTGCAAACTTGGCAACAAAGCCATCTGTTCCATCATCTCAATCACTTATGTACAGCATAAAATGAAGTGGTCCCAACGCCGACCGCTGCGGAACCCGAGTCACTGGCAGCCGACCAGAAAAGGATGTTTCTATTACCACTCGCTGCCACCTACCGATCGGCCAGCGCTCTAACCATTTTAGTAACTTTTCTGTAACACCACGGGCTCCTAAATTGTACGCAGCCTCATGTGTGGCAGCTTGTGAAAGGCCTCCGGACAGTCCAAATACACAACAAGTGCTATGTCCCCTTTATCTGTCCTACCTGTAACCTCCTCAAAGAACGACAGGCAGGATTTTCCTGGAAGGAAACCATGCTGATTTTGTACTGCCTCGTCCTGTGTCACCAAGTACCCCATCACCTCATCCTTAACAATTCACTCTGACATCTTCACAGCCGCGGAGGTCAGGATAACTGGCCTATAATTTCCTTTCTGCCGTCTTCCTGCTTTCTTAAATAACATTTTACACAGTTTTTTGCACAGTAAGTTTTTTTTACACAGAGGGTTGTGAGTGCCTGGAATGACTTGTCAGGGATGGTGGTGGAGGCTAAAACATCGGGTGTATTTAAGTGCCTCTTGGACAGGAACATGGATGAAAGAAAAAATGGAGGGTTACGGGGTAGTGTGGGTTTAGTACTATTTTTTTAAAGGTTTATATGGGTCGGCATAACATGGAGGGCTGAAGGGCCTGTACTGCGCTATAGTGTTCTATGGTTCTAATTGAGTGACATTTGCAATTTTCCAGTCCAGAGCCAATGACTTTTGAAAGATTATTTATTACGTCACCACGATCTCCACCTCTTTCAGAACCCTAAGTTGCAGTTCCTCTGGCCCGGGTGACTTATGCACCTTTAGGTCTTTCCGCTTTTTGAGCACCTTCTCCCTTGTAACAGTAACTGCACCGACTTCTCTTCCTTCACACACTGCAACATAAAGAAAGGGAAGATAGGTTGTGAAAGCAAGCTAGCACAAAATATAAAAATGGGATAGTAAGATGTTTTATAATGGCATTGTCATGGTCCTGGCTGGCATTTCCCACCTCTTCCCTTTCCTCCCTAATTGGTCCTTAATCCCCACACTTGATTCCCAATCTTTCCCAATTCCTCTCAATCACCAGCACCTGGTTTCCATTAGTCACCAGAGGATAAGACCCCGACAGCTCCGGTCAGCCCTTGCCAGATTGTCGGTCGACTCTCAGAGAGAGAGAGAGAGAGAGGAACCTTGCTCCAAGTCTTCAAACCCCGTATCTCTCCGTAAACCAAGTCTCCCAGGTCCTGGCTCAGCCTGGTCCCGGTTCTTCACTCGCCACGGAGATCCTGCCTCCGGATCCTGCCTCCGCGTCCCAGACCTGCGCTTGGGTTCGTTTTCCTGCCGCGTCCGTGTCACATACATAAAGCGGAAAAGGGTGGCGGATGTGAACGTAAGGGGGAACTGATATTGGCTAATGTGGAAATGGTTGAGCCAATGAATGATTATTTTGTGTCGGTCTTCACGCTGGAGGATACGTCCGACAGGCCCAGCAGAGATGTTATGCATGCGATGGGAGTTGAGGACCTCGATATAAGAGCTATCACTCAAGAGGTAGTGCTCAGCAAATTTATTGGCCTAAAGATATATAGCCCCCCCCCCCCCCCCCCCCCAGATCCTCCTGGAACGCATCCCAGGACACTGAGAGAAAGGCAGAGGTTATACTAGAGCATATATGTCAAACTCAAGGCCCGCGGGCCAAATCCGGCCCGCGGTGGAATTATCTTCGGCCCGCGAGATAATATCTAATTACTATTAAAGCTGGTCCCAGTAATCGAAGCGCCTCTGGCGTATGATATGGCTAATGCAGAGTTTATTCAGGTACCAGGTTTACAGGGTTTTTAGTGTTTATTCGGCAGTCTTCTTCATAAGAAACGGAATTTGTAAAGTGAAACACTTTGTAATTATAGCAGAGACTGAGACACATGAGAACAGGCTGAAAAAACGGAGCCAATGAAAGCTGCGTTCGCACGCGTCCGACTGATCCGGCCCGCATGAAGCTGCATTTTGCTCAATCCGGCACTTGAGCTAAAATGAGTTTGACACCCCTGTGAGTCTTTGGTGATAATTTACAAAAATTCTCTCGACTCTGGGCAGGTCCCGGCGAATATCACGCCACTGTTCAAAAAACATGTAACCAAACGGCTGGCAGCGATAGTCCGGTTAGTGTAACATCGGTGGTTGGGAAAATGCTTGAAGCTACCATGGAAGAAGAAATAGCGAGGCACCTGGAAAGAAATGGATCCCTCGGGCAGACGCAGCATGGATTCAGCAAAGAGAGGCCCTGTTTGACAAACGTATTTGTGCTCTTTGCGGATTTAACGAGGGCAGAGGATAGAGGGGAACAGATGGGTGTTATTTACTTGGATTTCCAGAAGGCTTTCGAGACGGTGCCACATGAAAGACTTATCCGTAAGATATAGATGCAGAGACTTGGGGGTGATAAATTAGCATGGATAGAGGTTTGACTAACTAATCGAAAGCAGAGAGTTGGGATATGGGGGTTGCTGTGGTTGGGAATCCGTGGTGATCGGTGTGATCGGCTTTTGCCGCCCAGGGTTTAATCCTGTCCTGATCACAGGACATTTTACAATGAACAAATCTGCCCGTCGATAGAAACGTCTCTGGACTGTGGAAGGAAACCGCAGCACCCGGAGAAAACCCACATAGTCACGGGAAGAGAGTACTGATCCTTCCGGTCTCCGTCGGGAATCGAAGCCACTGTCGCCCGTGCGGTAAAGCGTTACGCTAACCATTACGCCAACGTGCCGCGTAATCCTCATTAGCTCATCCTGACGGATTCGCATTTGATTGAATTCATAAGTCTGCACCCACGCTCGCAGTCAGCAGGGGAAGCTTGAAATGGGTCAAAGACGTCAACAAGAATTGACATTTCACCAGATCTTTAGTTCGACCCATCAGTGAACGTCTCCAATGAATCTGCTCGGAAACAACGAATTTCAAACCGCAGTATCGCTTGCTGTAGTTCATATTCGCAGCTGAGTATTATTTTCTTAGTAATACAACATTCTCTTTTCCCAATTTAGAACTGGTTGCGTTTTTTCACCTTGCTCTCGCTATTGTTTCAATTTTTTTAAAAAAGTCATTCGGTTATAATTTTTTTGAAGATTATTTACCAAAAAAAGTTGGATTAAGCAATTTTTTCAGATGAAACAAATACAGAACAATAACTCAAAGCACCCGACAGGCATAACGGCAAGAGTTACATGCTTCGACTAATCGGTGAACTTGAGTTATAGAGTCCTTGAAGGCGATGCCGTATGTACCTCATAGCGGCTTCGAAGCTTATCTGGGACAAAGTTCAGGTGCATGCGCGCAGTATTTTCTCCGGAACTGGGGCAACAAAGCCACAAGAGATGCAGTATGCTAAAAGTGAGAGGTTTAACTGGACCCAATTTAAAGATTTAAAGGGTACCCGAGGGGCAACCTCTTTACCCAGAGGGTGGTACGTATATGGGACGAGCTGCCAGTTGGATGTACCGAAGACAGGTTATTTCAGAACCAGGAACGTGGACCAGAAGAACACAGGAATTCAATTGGTGATAAGATGCCCCAATAATCCAATTCCTACCGCCTGCAGGTGTCCATATCCGCCCCGTTCCTGCATATCCCTTTCTAAGAACATCTTGAAGTCCTTTACTATAACTGCCGCCACCGCCACTGCAGCTTGTGGATTGCCGGCACCCAAGGGCTCCCCGTGTGAAAGAAAAATCCCCCGCACATCTACTTTGAAATTACCCGTTATCATTTTAGTCATCCGGGATCAGGCGTTTCCAGGATGAGAGGGGATCTGATTGATACATATAAGATTATTAAGGGATTGGACACGCTGGAGGCAGGAAACATGTTCCCGCTGATGAGCGGGGGGAGTTCAGAACTAGAGGCCACAGTTTAAGAACAAGGGGTAGGCCATTTAGAACTGAGATGCGGAAAATCTTTTTCCACCCAGAGAGTGGTGGATCTGTGGAATGCTCTGCCCCAGAAGGCAGTGGAGGCCAAGTCTCTGGATGCATTCAAGAGAGAGTTAGATAGAGCTCTTATAGATAGCGGGGTCAAGGGATATGGGGAGAGGGCAGGAACGGGGTACTGATTGCGGATGATCAGCCATGATCACAGTGAATGGCGGTGCTGGCTGGAAGGGGCGAAAGGCCTGCTCCAGCACCTATTGTCTATTGTCACACCGGAAAGAGACGGAACCGGCCGTCTACTTCATCTAGGCCCCTCATACGATGATAAGCTTCAATCAGCCCTCCACTCAGCCTCCGCCAATCCATAGGACACAACCCCGTTGCCCACCCTCTCCTGATGACACACGCCCGCTAATGCAAGCAGCACCCTGGTAAACCTCTGCACCTTCTCTGCAGCGGCATCTTTCCAACAGCGGGGGACCAGACTGAGTTCGGTTTCCAGACACGGCCTCAGTAGGCATTTAATACGCAGCCGCCTACAAGTGTGTTGCAGCCTCGACCGTCGGCTGAGTCGGCAGAGTCACGGTGGTGATCTTGAGGCTTCAGATCTCCGCGGCTCCAGTCAGAGAACGCTAAAGAAAAGCAAAGTTATAGGTAATTCTTTGTCTCCTTCCCGTTTGTGTATCAGCTCGGACGTTATATGTCGATGATTTGGATGCTGGAATGGATGGCTTTGTTGAAAACATTGCAGATGACATGAAGACAAATGGAGGGGAGGGCAGGTTGGAGGAAGCAGAAAGGGTACAGGAGGTCAGTCAGATGAGGAGAATGGGCGAAGGATTGGCAGCTGGAAAACGGTGTCGGGAAGTGTGTGGCCATGGACTTTGGTAAAAGAAATTAAATGCTTGGTTATTGTCGAAAGGCAGAGAAAATCCTAAAACTTCAGACGGAAAGAGACGTGGGTCTCTGATAGTTGATTCTAACCGGCAGTGAGAGTACCAAGACTGAGCAACTGGTAGAGCAGGCGCCGGCCTTAAATACCTCTCAGTCAGGCTCAGGTGCGTCACGTGACCCACTTGAGATCCTCCCAGTAAGTTGGGCTAAGACCGTCGCCAAGAACGGCGTCATCAATTTTCTTTGAGGTGACAGCGCCACCTATCGGGCGCTGCATGTGTTACAGTTGACTCTGAATAAAACGCTGGTGAAGCCTCACGTGGAGCATTGTGAACAGTTTTAGACTCATTATCTTAGAAATGAGTCGCTGAAATTAGAGAGGGTTCAAAGGAGGTTCGCTTAAATGATTCCCGGATTGAATGGCTTGTCGTATGAAGCAGGTTTGATGGCCTGAATTCACTGGAATTCAGAAGAATGAGGTGTGATAAACCTTGGTCGGGTGGACAGAGGGGATGGTGGGAGAGTCTCAGACCAAAGCGCACACTCTCAGAATAGAGGGTCGTCCTGCTAGAACTGAGACGGCGAGGAACCTCTTTCCCCAGAGAACGGTGAATCTGTGAAATTTGTTCCCTAAGGCAGCTGCTCAGGCCAAGTCTTTATGTATATTTAAGGCAGAAGCTGATTGATTTTAACTGGTCAGGGCGTGAAGGGATACGGAGAGAAAGGCCGGAGACTGGGGCTGAGAGGAACATTGGATCAGCCACGATGAAATGGCGGAGCAAACTGGATGAGCTAACTCGTCACATTCCGCTCCTATATCTTATGCTCTTATGGTCTTATAACATCGCGACGCTGGAAATCGGCTCCTCAAATGATGCCGACAAGCATGTCATAAGCTTTCTGTCGCCGCCCTTTCGACATGTTCAGCCACTTCGACGGAGATGTGGCCTCGGTCCCCAAAATCTGTCGGCTCAACAACATTGTTCAAGGGCTTTCCATCCAGAGTAACTCGTCCCTTTGCTTTTGGCCTCCCGAGCTGTACCACTTCACACGCTGGTCATGTTCCCTGCTGTCCCATGACGGATCCCTGTGAAACACCTCCCCTTCTGGAATTTCAGCCGGAATGAATTCCATCCACCGCTATCCGTTGTCCTCGACGAGGATCCAATTCTGAATCCAAAACGCCAACTCACTGTGGATCCTTTGCATCTCAAACTTCTGGACGATCCTCCCATGAGGCTGTCCCGATCTTCCCCTCTCTCCAGCACCCGATTTAAAAAAAACACCGAGTCTTACCAGTGTCTCTCACGAATCGATCTCTGCCCAGCTTTCTCTAGACTCTTCTCCCTTTCCACCAACCTGACTGGCTGACACACCATTCCTAAGTTGAATATCACAGCCCCCTTGTATTTAACTGAAACCCAAGCACTTCCAGCAGGACACACCTTTCTACACAAAACTACAAAACGAAATGCCCTACAGCATTAACTGTAGAACATGTGTCTTATCGAGGGCGCTGCATAGATCTGAAAGACCTTTTGTTAGACTCCTCAATATTGCTAAAAAAAAATAGAAATATAGAAAACCTACAGCACAATACACGCCGTCCGTCCCGCGAAGTCGTGCCGAACATGTCCCTACCTTAGAAATTACCAGGCTTACCCATAGCCCTGCATTTTTCTAAGCTCAATGTACCAAACTAAAAGCCTCTTAAAAGACCCTATCGTATCCGCCTCCACCACCGTCGCCGTCAGCCCATTCCACGCACCCACCACTCTCTGAGTAAAAAACTTACCCCTGACATCTCCTCTGTACCTACTCCCCAGCACCTTAAACCCGTGTCCTCTTGTGGCAACCATTTAAGCCCTGGGAAAAAGCCTCTGACTATCCACACGATCAATGCCTCTCATCATCTTGTACACCTCTATCAGGTCTCCTCTCATCCTCCATCACTCCAAGGAGAAAAGGCTGTTTACGAGAACTCAAACTGTTCTCGTAAGCCATGCTCCCCAATCCAGGGAACATCTTTGTAAATCTCATCTGCACCTTTTCTATGGCTTCCACATCCTTCCTGTAGTGAGGTGACCAGAACTGAGCACGGTACTCCAAGTTATTGTTGGCTAGCTTTGCTTTATATTTTATATTTCTCCTTATGGCGTTTTATTTACCTTCTGGTGTTTTTTTTAAATTTAAATCCCCTAACTTAAATTTCTGGATGAGCCTTCCATGCGGTTCTTTGTCAAAAACCTGACTGAAATCAGAAGAGGTCAAGCCAGTGTGGATTGGGTTTAGATGCTCAGCCGAGAATCCTTCAAGAGTCAAGTCAAGTCAACTTTTATTGTCATTTCGACCACAACTGCTGGTACAGGACACAGTAAAAATGAGACAACGTTTTTCAGGACCATGGTTTACATGACACAGTGCAAAAACTAGACTGAACTACATAATTTTAAAAACACACAGAGAAAGCTACACTAAACTGCAGACCTACACTGGACTGCATAAAGTGCACTAAACAGTGCAGGCATTACAATAAATAATAAACAGGACAGTAGGGCAAGGTGTCAGTCCAGGCTTCGGGTATTGAGGAGTCTGATAGCTTGGGGGAAGAAACTGTTACACATTCTGGTCGTGAGAGCCCGAATGCTTCGGAGCCTTTTCCCAGATGGCAGGAGGGAGAAGAGTTTGCATGAGGGGTGCGTGGGGTCCTTCATAATGCTGTTTCATTTGCGGATGCAGCGTGTAGTGTAAATGTCCGTGGTGGTGGGAAGAGAGACCCCGATGATCTTCTCAGCTGACCTCACTACCCGCTACAGGGTCTTGCGATCCGAGACGGTGCGATTTCCGAACCAGGCAGTGATGCAGCTGCTCAGGATGCTCTCAAAACAACCACTGTAGAATGTGATGAGGATGGGGGGTGGGAGATGGACTTTCCTCAGCCTTCGCAGAAAGTAGAGACGCTGCTGGGCTTTCTTTGCTATGGAGCTGGTGTTGAGGGACCAGGTGAGATTCTCCGTCAGGTGAACACTAAGAAATTTGGTGAAACATTGAAAGTACAAAAGTACAAAGTGCGTTATGCTCCTGTTAGAATAAAAAAGCTTTGACGAATTCGGATCTTCGAGGGATGTTAAGGCCCTGGTTAAGAAGAAGGAAGGGGACGGATGGCCAGTTGGGACCAAATGAGTCACTCGAGACATATAGGAAATGCGTGAAATAATTAAGAGTGTATTTAGAGCTAGAGAAGACTTGAGCCTTCCCGGGCACACGGGTTAAAGGACATTCCCCGGAGATTCGAGAGTCACATGAAGATCAAGGTGAATGCAAAGGACGAGAATCGTAGCGATCACAGTACTCAGCTACGGATGGAGCCAAAACAGACGGGGAAGGTGTTAGAGATTTGTTGCGTCTCTATTTGCTCGGAAGACAGGCACATGGACAAAATGGGTGAAAACAATAGTGAGGTCGTGCACGATACGGATTATGGGGGATGATTGCAGACCTTCTGCTCGCCGCAGAATAGAAACGACGCTGAGGCTTTGGCGACGGAGCGGACAAGGTTTGCCAGCATGCCGCCTGGTTTAGAGGACGTGTGCTCTCTTTGGAAGCTGGGCAAACGTGTTGTTTCCTTTGGAGCAGCGAGACCTGACAGAGGTTTATAAGATTGCGGGATGCAAAGATGGAGCAGAAAGGCGGATCTTTATCCCAGGGTAGAACTCTCTGATACCAGAGGGCATGCCGGGAAGGTGAGAGGGGATAGGTTCAAAGGGGATGTGAGGGTTAAAGCTTTTTTACTCAGGGAATACGCTGCCCGGTATGGTGGCAGAGGCAACTACATTAGAGGCTTTTATGACACGTTTTTGAATAGGCACATGAATATGTGGAAGTGGGTGGGATATGGACTTTGTGCGTGTAAGAGGAACTCCATCCTGGGTTATTATTTAAAGTTTAGCTGGTTGGGTACAACACTCTGGGCTGAACGATAATGTTCTGTGTTCTATGTGGAGATGTTTGCTGACTTGAGGCAAGTCCTGGCAGATAAATTCCGGATCCTGACAGGGTGTCACCTCGGCATTAGTGAGAGGCAAGTACAGAAATTGCAGGGGCCATGGCAGAGGTATTTCAAATGCCAAGGGTAAGGTGCTGGGGGTGGGAGTGATAGCTGAGGTTATTCCAATGTACAGGAAAGTCTCTACGAATGAGAAGGGAAACGGGAGGCTAGTAAGCCTGACGTCAGTCGAGGTTAAGTTACTGAAAAGCGTACGAAATTATACGAATTTCGATTTCGTTGGTAATATGCTTTACAGTATGTGCAGATATACCCGGATTCAGAGCGTAGCGGACAGCGAAGCAGGTTATCAAAACTTGCAGCATGTGCGGACCAGCTGGAGAAAGAAATGGCCGGAACCGTGGCGGGTGGAATTTAATGCAGACAAGGGTGAGGTAGTGACATAGAAAACCTACGGCACAAAACAGGCCCTTCGGCCCACAGTGCTGTGCCGAGCGGGCACTTAACGTCGGAGGTTTTGCATTTTGGGAGGACCGACCAGTGGAGGACTGACACAGAGAATGGCGAGGAAATGAGATGACAGCGCGGACCGAGGCATCTGAGAAGACATTTCCATAATTACTAGAGAAGGCTGGAGAGAGGGTCGTGCGGAAAGATCTTGGCACACGGCCATTCATAAGGTCAAAGTACTGGGTACATAAATAGTGATGTTACGTTCAAGTTGTATGACTGCACACAGACCTGGTCACGCCTTCTTCAGCTCCAAAGTCTGTCTGAATTGCGTCATCCATTTCCTACCGTGTGGGGCTCTGGTCGCCGATCCACAGGGAAGATATCAATAGGGTTGAGAGATTCCAGAGAAACTTTATCATGATGTGCCCAGGAAGAAATGTCCACACCCAAAGAGGATGTAATTAAGGAGAGAAAGCTACCTGATTAGTGCTTTTAAAATCATTTATTTATTTTGTAGTTTCCTGTAACTCTGTATCTTTGCCCTGCACTGCAACTGAAAAAGAAACCAGTATAATTGAAGACAGTCATGTTGAACCAGACTCCGGATGTTTAAAACAGAGGTGTGTTTCAAGATGTGTTTCTTCACACTCACAGTGGTGTGTGTCTGATGCGATCGAGGCTATTTGGTACCACATGTGTGGGCGGACAATGGAGGTATGTGCCCCTTGTACGGGCAGGTGGAATTGGAATCAATGAGGCATGAAATCACCACTTCCAGTGGTTCAGGACAACACGGTGAGGAAACGGGCCTGTTCCCGTGCTGAACCGGAATACCGTCTGAATCTCCGTTCGACCTTCTCAGGAAGGACGTGACTGACGTAGGAGGGCGCAATTATCATTCAGGACTGTTGTGGCCGGGACTGGAGCGCTCGGGACAGGAGGAGACTGGACAGTGACTCGGCACTGATCCCAAAACTCAGGGTCATGCAAAGCCGAATCTTCTCTGCGCCACCACAGGTCCCCCTGTCACGATGCAATTGCCAGGTACTGTAAAGGGTGACCAAGGACACAAATTCTTCCTATTCGAAACCGCTCGACGTAATGCACAATCACCGTCATTGTGTGTTCAGTCTGAGAGACGGCGCCTGCCTGACGTAATGAGGTCGGTGTAAGCCGATTGGTTTTCGGTTTCGTCGTAATGGAAGTAAAAGTCTGCGGATTTTCTGAACACTAGAAACGACTCGGCAACGTGTTCTTCACCAAACTCCTACGAGTTTACAGCGACTGTGCACTGATCCCAGAAAAATCCACCCGGAAATAACAGCTGGGACATCAGGCGGTGAATGTCAGGAATACCTGGACTGCAGACGCTGAGGCTGCCTAGCGGTTACTCTCAGAGAGCGGCTTTATGAATGAACTGAATTACCGAGGCGACCGGATATTTCACCGCGCTGATCACCTGCTCCCTGAATTTCGACTGAGTCACCGCGTAAATAAATGTGTTCGTGCAGCAGCTGAAATTCTTCAGCAAGGCTCCGACGAGGTGAAAGATCCATTCAGAATCGTTGAAATTGAATCCTATTCCTGAAATCTCATAATACATGAAATTTACAACGTTCGTCATCCACAGGAGGATGAAGCTGCCGGAGAGGGTGAAGAGTAAAACCACAGACCTCCTCCGGCTCTCCATCTCCGGGTCGCTGCTGTTCTCACCCTTGCTCTGACCCCTCAGCCCCTTACGGACACGACTGGCCACAACAATGTGCCTGACCGTCAGAGCGTTGAGCAGCAGAATCACAACGAAAGGGATGAGTGGATTTAAAATTATGTCGAGCCAATCGTATACTATCCACCCGAGGTCAGTGAAAGTGTTGGCCCTGGGTTCACAGAACCACGGGACATTGTTGACTATCTGTCTGGGTTCCCAGATGAAGTAGCGGGGAGCGTTTCTCAGAAAGGACAGCACGCCGGTTGTTGTGAGAACCACAGCCGCAGTTTTCCCGGTGCAATATTTTGTTTTCAGCTTCTGACAGCAGATGGCGACAAACCGATCAAAAGTGAAGGTGACGGTGAACCAGACAGAGCAGTATGTGGCTGTGAGCCTCAGTGCTTCGAAAACGCTGCACACAGGGGTGATCCTCAGAAAAATCCACGAGTGATAATTATACCTGTATATGATCTGACGCAAAATAACCTCGATTACAATGGTCAATAGATCCCCCGCTGCCATGGCCACCAGGTAGCGAGTGGTGCAGGTAGAGAGGCCGCACTTTCCCCGGGACAGGATCACAATCGCCAGTAAATTCACTGCAGGGAGAGAGTGGGGGTGGGGGGAGAGAGAGAGAGAGAGAGAGAGAGAGAGAGAGAGAGAGAGAGAGAGAGAGAGAGAGAGAGAGAGAGAGAGAGAGAGGGAGAGAGAGAGGGAGAGAGAGAGAGAGAACAGTTATTGGCCATTATTGAACATATTCTCTTGGAATGAACGCAGGATTGGTTTTCAGAAAAATCTCGGGAGTGCTAGAATCGGTGAAAAGGCTGCTTGTCTAACAAACGTCATGGGTCACATTATTTCTAACCTGCCTTCTTCAGAGTGGAGACAAGACGATGCGCGGGTAATCCTCGGGAATAACAACGATCGGAACTAATACCGATTCCAGTCGCGGACGCGACCATTCTGACAAATTTTAACCGTGACTAACCGGGCCTCTGGAAACTCAGCAGCGAACCGGGCCGGAAAAGGATCGAGATGCAAACAAACCCACAGATTTCTGGAGAAAACACTCGTACAGTTCAGAGGGGATGTAGCAACAACTTAGTGATCAGATGCTGAGTGCCCAGCAATGGATTAGTTCCACAGCGCAGTTCAATTCGTTAGCACAGGTCAGTAGATCCGTGGACACATATTCCAGTGCTCAGACCCAACTGCTGACCAGCAGGCAGTGGGTCGGACTGTGACAGACTCCATGGAGAACCGTGAAACACAGGACTAGCTGTTCAATCAGATTAGTCACTCAGAAACAGTGAACTTCGCAAGGTAACCTCTCCCACTCGACCCAAGCCCGGGACAACTCCGGAAGGCGCTTCCACTCAAAATCTTCTCGTCACGCCTTCGCAGAGAGCGGCCCAGCACTGGTACAGCTCAGGGCAAAGTCCGACTGCATCTCTCACAGTCACCGCCTGCCGTAGAACTGTCTGGCAAAAATACTGGGAGAGGTCTGGAAACGTTGCCAATAAAACTCTCCTCATCACACCCTCCTTGGGAGGCCCCTGTCCCCAGCACTGCCTCAACTCTGGAAAAGGAGGCATTGAAGAAATAGACAATCACACCCTTCCCGGAGACCGACCTGTGATCACCAAGTGGTAAACTCGTAAAATTCCTATGCACAGGTTCACACCGGTTAACAGACAGAAATACCAAACACGAATCCGCTCACTCACCAGGAACTCCGATGACGGCAATGAACACGTTCGATACTTTATAGACACTCAAGAACCTTTCCAACAACGCAGGCATCCTCTCCGGCCGGTGATTTGTCCCCGTGTACCACAGGCGATCTCCCGGAATGAGGTGCTGCGGCAGCGCCTGTCCGGGGTTTAATATCATTTTGAGACTCCGCAGGGACCGAGTTCAACAGATTTAAAATTACAGATGTTTAAGGTATTATCGAACCGATTATGTCACACAAGTTCAATCCCCGCGGTGCATCACTATAGTTAATTTAGTGAATTAATTATGGAAATGCAAACAATGGAAATTATGATGGTACTCAGTGTTGTAAATAGCGAGTGGCTTTTTCTTCCAGCAAAGGGGATACCTTTCCAAACACCAACAGAACCACCTCAACACCTCATATTGTGTCGGTGCCAATCTTGGCCATCGGTTCAGGAGACCGACTGAACTGAGGAGAAACCATCTTCAGATCTCACTCCCGATTATCAGTAACCGTCCTCAGATCTCACTCTCAATTACCAGTGACAATCCTCAGATCTCACTCTCAATTACCAGTAACCATCCTCAGATCTCACTCTCAATTACCAGTGACCATCCTCAGATATCTCTCAGGATTACCAGTGACCATCCTCAGATCTCACTCCCGATTACCAGTGACCATCCTCAGATTTCACTCCCGATTACCAGTGACCATCCTCAGATCTCACGGCCGATTACCAGTGACCATCCTCAGATCTCACTCCCGATTACCAGTAACCATCCTCAGATCTCACTCTCAATTACCAGTGACCATCCTCAGATCGCACACCGGATTACCAGTGACCATCCTCAGATCACACTCCCGATTATCAGTAACCGTCCTCAGATCTCACTCTCAATTACCAGTGACCATCCTCAGATCTCACTCCCGATTACCAGTAAACATTCTCAGATCTCACTGCCGATTACCAGTGACCATCCTCAGATCTCACTCCCGATTACCAGTAACCATCCTCAGATCTCACTCCCAATTATCAGTAACCATTCTCAGATCTCACTGCCGATTACCAGTGACCATCCTCAGATCTCACTCCCGATTACCAGTAACCGTCCTCAGATCTCACTCTCAATTACCAGTGACCATCCTCAGATCTCACTCCCGATTACCAGTAACCATCCTCAGATCTCACTCCCGATTACCAGTGACCATCCTCAGATCTCACTGCCGATTATCAGTGACCATCCACAGATATCACTCCCGATTACCAGTGACCATCCTAAGATCTCACTCCCGATTACCAGTAACCATCCTCAGATCTCACTCCCGATTACCAGTGACCATCCTCAGATCTCACTGCCGATTATTAGTGACTATCCTCAGATCTCACTCACAATTACCAGTGACCATCCTCGGATCTCACTCCCAATTACCAGTAACCATCCTCAGATCTCACTGCCGATTATCAGTGACCATCCACAGATCTCACTCCCGATTACCAGTGACCATCCTCAGATCTCACTCCCGATTACCAGTTACCATCCTCAGATCTCACTCCCGATTACCAGTAACCATCCTCAGATCTCACTCCCGATTACCAGTGACCATCCTCAGATCTCACTCCCGATTACCAGTAACCATCCTCAGATCTCACTCTCAATTACCAGTGACCATCCTCAGATCTCACTCCGGATTACCAGTAACCATCCTCAGATCTCACTCCCGATTACCAGTGACCATCCTCAGATCTCACTCCCGATTACCAGTGACCATCCGCAGATCTCACTCCGGATTGCCAGTGACCATCCTCAGATCTCACTCCCGATTACCAGTAACCATCCTCAGATCTCACTCCCGATTACCAGTGACCATCCTCAGATCTCACTCCTGATTACCAGTAACCATCCTCAGATCTCACTCCCGATTACCAGTGACCATCCTCAGATCTCACTCCCGATTACCAGTGACCATCCTCAGATCTCACTGCCGATTATAGGTGACCATCCTCAGATCTCACTCCCGATTACCAGTGTCCATCTTCAGATCTCACTCCGGATTACCAGTGACCATCCTCAGATCTCACTCCCGATTACCAATGACCACCCTCACATCTCACTGCCGATTACCAGTGACCATCCTCAGATCTCACTCCGGATTACCAGTGACCATCCTCAGATCTCACTCCCGATTACCAGTAACCATCCTCAGATCTCACTGCCGATTATCAGTGACCATCCACAGATCTCACTCCCGATTACCAGTGACCATCCTCAGATCTCACTCCCGATTACCAGTAACCATCCTCAGATCTCACTCCCGATTACCAGTGACCATCCTCAGATCTCACTCCCGATTACCAGTAACCATCCTCAGATCTCACTCTCGATTACCAGTGACCATCCTCAGATCTCACTCCCAATTACCAGTAACCATCCTCAGATCTCACTCCCGATTACCAGTGACCATCCTCAGATCTCACTCCCGATTACCAGTGACCATCCGCAGATCTCACTCCGGATTACCAGTGACCATCCTCAGATCTCACTCCCGATTACCAGTAACCATCCTCAGATCTCACTCCCGATTACCAGTGACCATCCTCAGATATCACTCCCGATTACCAGTAACCATCCTCAGATCTCACTCCCGATTACCAGTGACCATCCTCAGATCTCACTCCCGATTACCAGTGACCATCCTCAGATCTCACTGCCGATTATAGGTGACCATCCTCAGATCTCACTCCCGATTACCAGTGTCCATCCTCAGATCTCACTCCGGATTACCAGTGACCATCCTCAGATCTCACTCCCGATTACCAGTGACCACCCTCAGATCTCACTGCCGATTACCAGTGACCATCCTGAGATCTCACTCTGGATTACCAGTGACCATCCTCAGATCTCACTCCCGATTACCAGTAACCATCCTCAGATCTCACTGCCGATTATCAGTGACCATCCTCAGATCTAACACCCGATTACCAGTGACCATCCTCAGATCTCACTCCGGATTACCAGTGACCATCCTCAGATCTCACTCCCGATTACCAGTAACCATCCTCAGATCTCACTCCGGATTACCAGTGACCATCCTCAGATCTCACTGCCGATTACCAGTGACCATCCTCAGATCTCACTGCCGATTACCAGTGACCATCCTCAGATCTCACTCCCGATTATCAGTGACCATCCTCAGATCTCACTCCCGATTACCAGTAACCATCCTCAGATCTCACTCCCGATTACCAGTGACCATTCTCAGATCTCACTCCCGATTACCAGTGACCATCCTCAGATCTCACTCCGGATTACCAGTGACCATCCTCAGATCTCACTCCCGATTACCAGTGACCATCCTCAGATCTCACTCCCGATTACCAGTGACCATCCTCAGATCTCACTCTCAATTACCGGTGACCATCCTCAGATCTCACTGCCAATTACCAGTAACCATCCTCAGATCTCACACCCGATTACCAGTGACCATCCTCAGATCTCACTCCGGATTACCAGTGACCATCCTCAGATCTCACTCCCGATTACCAGTCACCATCCTCAGATCTCACTCCCAATTACCAGTGACCATTCTCAGATCTCACTCCCGATTATCGGTAACCATCCTCAGATCTCACTGCCGATTATAGGTGACCATCCTCAGATCTCACTCCCGATTACCAGTGACCATCCTCAGATCTCACTCTCAATTACCAGTGACCATCCTCAGATCTCACTCTCAATTACCAGTGACCATCCTCAGATCTCACTGCCAATTACCAGTAACCATCCTCAGATCTCACTCCCGATTACCAGTGACCATCCTCAGATCTCACTCCGGATTACCAGTGACCATCCTCAGATCTCACTCCCGATTACCAGTCACTATCCTCAGATCTCACTCCCGATTACCAGTGACCTTCCTCAGATCTCACTCCGGATTACCAGTAACCATCCTCAGATCTCACTCCCGATTACCAGTGACCATCCTCAGATCTCACTGGGGATTACCAGTGACCATCCTCAGATCTTACTCCCGATTACCAGTAACCATCCTCAGATCTCACTCCCGATTACCAGTAACCATCCTCAGATCTCACTCCCGATTACCAGTAACCATCCTCAGATCTCACTCCGGATTACCAGTGACCATCCTCAGATCTCACTGCCGATTATAGGTGACCATCCTCAGATCTCACTCCCAATTACCAGTGACCATCCTCAGATCTCACTCCCAATTACCAGTAACAATCCTCAGATCTCACTCCGGAATACCAGTGACCATCCTCAGATCTCACTGCCGATTATCAGTGACCATCCACAGATCTCACTCTCAATTACCAGTGACAATCCTCAGATCTCACTCCCGATTACCAGTGACCATCCTCAGATCTCACTCCGCATTACCAGTGACCATCCTCAGATCTCACTCCGGATTACCAGTGACCATCCTCAAATCTCACTCCCGATTACCAGTGCCCATCCTCAGATTTCACTCCGGATTACCACTAATCATCCTCAGATCTCACTCCCAATTACCAGTGACCATCCTCAGATCTCACTCCCAATTACCAGTGACCGTCCTCAGATCTCACTCCCGATTACCAGTGACCATCCTCAGATCTCACTCCCGATTATCAGTGACCATCCTCAGATCTCACTCCCGATTACCAGTAACCATCCTCAGATCTCACTCCCGATTACCAGTGACCATCCTCAGATCTCACTCCGGATTACCAGTGACCATCCTCAGATCTCACTCCCGATTACCAGTGACCATCCTCAGATCTCACTCCCGATTACCAGTGACCATCCTCAGATCTCACTCCCGATTACCAGTAACCATCCTCAGATCTCACTCTCAATTACCAGTGACCATCCTCAGATCTCACTGCCAATTACCAGTAACCATCCTCAGATCTCACTCCCGATTACCAGTGACCATCCTCAGATCTCACTCCGGATTACCAGTGACCATCCTCAGATCACACTCCCGATTATCAGTAACCGTCCTCAGATCTCACTCTCAATTACCAGTGACCATCCTCAGATCTCACTCCCGATTACCAGTAACCATTCTCAGATCTCACTGCCGATTACCAGTGACCATCCTCAGATCTCACTCCCGATTACCAGTGACCATCCTCAGATCTCACTGCCGATTATTAGTGACCATCCTCAGATCTCACTCACAATTACCAGTGACCATCCTCGGATCTCACTCCCAATTACCAGTAACCATCCTCAGATCTCACTGCCGATTATCAGTGACCATCCACAGATCTCACTCCCGATTGCCAGTGACCATCCTCAGATCTCACTCCCGATTACCAGTGACCATCCTCAGATATCACTCCCGATTACCAGTGACCATCCTCAGATCTCACTCCCGGTTACCAGAAACCATCCTCAGATCTCACTCCCGAATACCAGTGACCATCCTCAGATCTCACTCCCGATTACCAGTAACCATCCTCAGATCTCACTCTCAATTACCAGTGACCATCCTCAGATCTCCCTCCCAATTACCAGTAACCATCCTCAGATCTCACTCCCGATTACCAGTGACCATCCTCAGATCTCACTCCCGATTACCAGTGACCATCCGCAGATCTCACTCCGGATTACCAGTGACCATCCTCAGATCTCACTCCCGATTACCAGTAACTATCCTCAGATCTCACTCCGCATTACCAGTAACCATCCTCAGATCTCACTCCGGATTACCAGTGACCATCCTCAAATCTCACTCCCGATTACCAGTGACCATCCTCAGATCTCACTCCGGATTACCAGTAACCATCCTCAGATCTCACTCCCGATTACCAGTAACCATCCTCAGATCTCACTCCCGATTACCAGGAACCATCCTCAGATCTCACTCCGGATTACCAGTGAACATCCTCAGATTTCACGCCGGATTACCACTAATCATCCTCAGATCTCACTCCCAATTACCAGTGACCATCCTCAGATCTCACTCCCAATTACCAGTGACCATCCTCAGATCTCACTCCCGATTACCAGTGACCATCCTCAGATCTCACTGCGGATTACCAGTGCCCATCCTCAGATTTCACTCCGGATTACCACTAATCATCCTCAGATCTCACTCCCAATTACCAGTGACCATCCTCATATCTCACACCCAATTACCAGTGACCGTCCTCAGATCTCACTCCCGATTACCAGTGACCATCCTCAGATCTCACTCCCGATTATCAGTGACCATCCTCAGATCTCACTCCCGATTACCAGTAAGCATCCTCAGATCTCACTCCCGATTACCAGTGACCATCCTCAGATCTCACTCCGGATTACCAGTGACCATCCTCAGATCTCACTCCCGATTACCAGTGACCATCCTCAGATCTCACTCCCGATTACCAGTGACCATCCTCAGAACTCACTCCCGATTACCAGTAACCATCCTCAGATCTCACTCTCAATTACCAGTGACCATCCTCAGATCTCACTGCCAATTACCAGTAACCATCCTCAGATCTCACTCCCAATTACCAGTAACCATCCTCAGATCTCACTGCCGATTATCAGTGACCATCCACAGATCTCACTCCCGATTACCAGTGACCATCCTCAGATCTCACTCCCGATTACCAGTGACCATCCTCAGATATCACTCCCGATTACCAGTGACCATCCTCAGATCTCATTCCCGATTACCAGAAACCATCCTCAGATCTCACTCCCGAATACCAGTGACCATCCTCAGATCTCACTCCCGATTACCAGTAACCATCCTCAGATCTCACTCTCAATTACCAGTGACCATCCTCAGATCTCCCTCCCAATTACCAGTAACCATCCTCAGATCTCACTCCCGATTACCAGTGACCATCCTCAGATCTCACTCCCGATTACCAGTGACCATCCGCAGATCTCACTCCGGATTACCAGTGACCATCCTCAGATCTCACTCCCGATTACCAGTAACTATCCTCAGATCTCACTCCCGATTACCAGTGACCATCCTCAGATCTCACTCCCGATTACCAGTAACCATCCTCAGATCTCACTCCCGATTACCAGTGACCATCCTCAGATCTCACTCCCGATTACCAGTGACCATCCTCAGATCTCACTGCCGATTATAGGTGACCATCCTCAGATCTCACTCCCGATTACCAGTGTCCATCCTCAGATCTCACTCCGGATTACCAGTGACCATCCTCAGATCTCACTCCTTATTACCAGTGACCACCCTGAGATCTCACTGCCGATTACCAGTGACCATCCTCAGATCTCACTCCCGATTACCAGTAACCATTCTCAGATCTCACTCTCAATTACCAGTGACCATCCTCAGATCTCACTCCCAATTACCAGTAACCATCCTCAGATCTCACTCCCGATTACCAGTGACCATCCTCAGATCTCACTCCCGATTACCAGTGACCATCCTCAGATCTCACTCCCGATTACCAGTAACCATCCTCAGATCCCACTCCCGATTACCAGTGACCATCCTCAGATCTCACTCCCGATTACCAGTAACCATCCTCAGATCTCACTCCCGATTACCAGTGACCATCCTCAGATCTCACTCCCGATTACCAGTGACCATCCTCAGATCTCACTGACGATTATAGGTGACCATCCTCAGATCTCACTCCCGATTACCAGTGTCCATCCTCAGATCTCACTCCGGATTACCAGTGACCATCCTCAGATCTCCCTCCCGATTACCAGTGAACACCCTCAGATCTCACTGCCGATTACCAGTGACCATCCTCAGATCTCACTACGGATTACCAGTGACCATCCTCAGATCTCACTCCCGATTACCAGTAACCATCCTCAGATCTCACTGCCGATTATCAGTGACCATCCTCAGATCTCACTCCCGATTACCAGTGACCATCCTCAGATCTCACTCCGGATTACCAGTGACCATCCTCAGATCTCACTCCCGATTACCAGTAACCATCCTCAGATCTCACTCCGGATTACCAGTGACCATCCTCAGATCTCACTGCCGATTACCAGTGACCATCCTCAGATCTCACTGCCGATTACCAGTGACCATCCTCAGATCTCACTCCCGATTACCAGTGACCATCCTCAGATCTCACTCC
The DNA here is from genome assembly GCF_048418815.1 of Hemitrygon akajei. Lineage (NCBI taxonomy): Eukaryota > Metazoa > Chordata > Chondrichthyes > Myliobatiformes > Dasyatidae > Hemitrygon > Hemitrygon akajei. Next base: position 5,544,161 of record NW_027331946.1, read on the forward strand.
CGATTACCAGTGACCATCCTCAGATCTCACTCCGGATTACCAGTGACCATCCTCAGATCTCACTCCCGATTACCAGTGACCATCCTCAGATCTCACTCCCGATTACCTGTGACCATCCTCAGATCTCACTCCCGATTACCAGTAACCATCCTCAGATCTCACTCTCAATTACCAGTGACCATCCTCAGATCTCACTGCCAATTACCAGTAACCATCCTCAGATCTCACTCCCGATTACCAGTGACCATCCTCAGATCTCACTCCGGATTACCAGTGACCATCCTCAGATCTCACTCCCGATTACCAGTAACGATCCTCAGATCTCACTCCCGATTACCAGTGACCATCCTCAGATCTCCCTCCCGATTACCAGTGACCATCCTCAGATCTCACTGCCGATTATAGGTGACCATCCTCAGATCTCACTCCGGATTACCAGTGACCATCTTCAGATCTCACTCCCGATTACCAGTAACCATCCTCAGATCTCACTCCCGATTACCAGTGACCATCCTCAATTCTCACTCCCGATTACCAGTAACCATCCTCAGATCTCACTCCGGATTACCAGTGACCATCCTCAGATCTCACTCCCGATTACCAGTGACCATCCTCAGATCTCACTGCCGATTATAGGTGACCATCCTCAGATCTCACTCCCGATTACCAGTGTCCATCCTCAGATCTCACTCCGGATTACCAGTGACCATCCTCAGATCTCACTCCCGATTACCAGTGACCACCCTCAGATCTCACTGCCGATTACCCGTGACCATCCTCAGATCTCACTCCGGATTACCAGTGACCATCCTCAGATCTCACTGCCGATTACCAGTAACCATCCTCATATCTCACTGCCGATTATCAGTGACCATCCTCAGATCTCACTCCCGATTACCAGTGACCATCCTCATATCTCACTCCGGATTACCAGTGACCATCCTCAGATCTCACTCCCGATTACCAGTAACCATCCTCAGATCTCACTCCGGATTACCAGTGACCATCCTCAGATCTCACTGCCGATTACCAGTGACCATCCTCAGATCTCACTGCCGATTACCAGTGACCATCCTCAGATCTCACTGCCGATTATAGGTGACCATCCTCAGATCTCACTCCCGATTACCAGTGACCATCCTCAATTCTCACTCCCGATTACCAGTAACCATCCTCAGATCTCACTCCGGATTACCAGTGACCATCCTCAGATCTCACTCCCGATTACCAGTGACCATCCTCAGATCTCACTGCCGATTATAGGTGACCATCCTCAGATCTCACTCCCGATTACCAGTGTCCATCCTCAGATCTCACTCCGGATTACCAGTGACCATCCTCAGATCTCACTCCCGATTACCAGTGACCACCCTCAGATCTCACTGCCGATTACCCGTGACCATCCTCAGATCTCACTCCGGATTACCAGTGACCATCCTCAGATCTCACTCCCGATTACCAGTAACCATCCTCATATCTCACTGCCGATTATCAGTGACCATCCTCAGATCTCACTCCCGATTACCAGTGACCATCCTCATATCTCACTCCGGATTACCAGTGACCATCCTCAGATCTCACTCCCGATTACCAGTAACCATCCTCAGATCTCACTCCGGATTACCAGTGACCATCCTCAGATCTCACTGCCGATTACCAGTGACCATCCTCAGATCTCACTGCCGATTACCAGTGACCATCCTCAGATCTCACTCCCGATTATCAGTGACCATCCTCAGATCTCACTCCCTATTACCAGTGACCATCCTCAGATCTCACTCCCGATTACCAGTGACCATCCTCAGATCTCACTCCCGATTACCAGTGACCATCCTCAGATCTCACTCCGGATTACCAGTGACCATCCTCAGATCTCACTCCCGATTACCACTGACCATCCTCAGATCTCACTCCCGATTACCAGTGACCATCCTCAGATCTCACTCCCGATTACCAGTAACCATCCACAGATCTCACTCTCGATTACCAGTGACCATCCTCAGATCTCACTGCCAATTACCAGTAACCATCCTCAGATCTCACTCCCGATTACCAGTGTCCATCCTCAGATCTCACTCCGGATTACCAGTGACCATCCTCAGATCTCACTCCCGATTACCAGTAAGCATCCTCAGATCTCACTCCCGATTACCAGTGACCATCCTCAGATCTCACTCCCGATTACCAGTGACCATCCTCAGATCTCACTGCCGATTATAGGTGACCATCCTCAGATCTCACTCCCGATTACCAGTGTCCATCCTCAGATCTCACTCCGGATTACCAGTGACCATCCTCAGATCTCACTCCTTATTACCAGTGACCACCCTGAGATCTCACTGCCGATTACCAGTGACCATCCTCAGATCTCACTCCCGATTATCAGTAACCATCCTCAGATCTCACTCTCAATTACCAGTGACCATCCTCAGATCTCACTCCCAATTACCAGTAACCATCCTCAGATCTCACTCCCGATTACCAGTGACCATCCTCAGATCTCACTCCCGATTACCAGTGACCATCCGCAGATCTCACTCCGGATTACCAGTGACCATCCTCAGTTCTCACTCCCGATTACCAGTAACCATCCTCAGATCTCACTCCCGATTACCAGTAACCATCCTCAGATCTCACTCCCGATTACCAGTGACCATCCTCAGATCTCACTCCCGATTACCAGTGACCATCCTCAGATCTCACTGCCGATAATAGGTGACCATCCTCAGATCTCACTCCCGATTACCAGTGTCCATCCTCAGATCTCACTCCGGATTACCAGTGACCATCCTCAGATCTCCCTCCCGATTACCAGTGAACACCCTCAGATCTCACTGCCGATTACCAGTGACCATCCTCAGATCTCACTCCGGATTACCAGTGACCATCCTCAGATCTCACTCCCGATTACCAGTAACCATCCTCAGATCTCACTGCCGATTATCAGTGACCATCCTCAGATCTCACTCCCGATTACCAGTGTCCATCCTCAGATCTCACTCCGGATTACCAGTGACCATCCTCAGATCTCACTCCCGATTACCAGTAACCATCCTCAGATCTCACTCCGGATTACCAGTGACCATCCTCAGATCTCACTGCCGATTACCAATGACCATCCTCAGATCTCACTGCCGATTACCAGTGACCATCCTCAGATCTCACTCCCGATTACCAGTGACCATCCTCAGATCTCACTCCCGATTACCAGTGACCATCCTCAGATCTCACTCCCGATTACCAGTGACCATCCTCAGATCTCACTCCGGATTACCAGTGACCATCCTCAGATCTCACTCCCGATTACCAGTGACCATCCTCAGATCTCACTCCCGATTACCAGTGACCATCCTCAGATCTCACACCCGATTACCAGTAACCATCCTCAGATCTCACTCTCAATTACCAGTGACCATCCTCAGATCTCACTGCCAATTACCAGTAACAATCCTCACATCTCACTCCCGATTACCAGTGACCATCCTCAGATCTCACTCCGGATTACCAGTGACCATCCTCAGATCTCACTCCCGATTACCAGTAACTATCCTCAGATCTCACTCCCGATTACCAGTGACCATCCTCAGATCTCACTCCCGATTACCAGTGACCATCCTCAGATCTCACTGCCGATTATAGGTGACCATCCTCAGATCTCACTCCGGATTACCAGTGACCATCTTCAGATCTCACTCCCGATTACCAGTAACCATCCTCAGATCTCACTCCCGATTACCAGTGACCATCCTCAGATCTCACTCCCGATTACCAGTGACCATCCTCAGATCTCACTCTCAATTACCGGTGACCATCCTCAGATCTCACTGCCAATTACCAGTAACCATCCTCAGATCTCACACCCGATTACCAGTGACCATCCTCAGATCTCACTCCGGATTACCAGTGACCATCCTCAGATCTCACTCCCGATTACCAGTCACCATTCTCAGATCTCACTCCCAATTACCAGTGACCATTCTCAGATCTCACTCCCGATTATCGGTAACCATCCTCAGATCTCACTGCCGATTATAGGTGACCATCCTCAGATCTCACTCCCGATTACCAGTGACCATCCTCAGATCTCACTCTCAATTACCAGTGACCATCCTCAGATCTCACTCTCAATTACCAGTGACCATCCTCAGATCTCACTGCCAATTACCAGTAACCATCCTCAGATCTCACTCCCGATTACCAGTGACCATCCTCAGATCTCACTCCGGATTACCAGTGACCATCCTCAGATCTCACTCCCGATTACCAGTCACTATCCTCAGATCTCACTCCCGATTACCAGTGACCTTCCTCAGATCTCACTCCGGATTACCAGTAACCATCCTCAGATCTCACTCCCGATTACCAGTGACCATCCTCAGATCTCACTCCGGATTACCAGTGACCATCCTCAGATCTTACTCCCGATTACCAGTAACCATCCTCAGATCTCACTCCCGATTACCAGTAACCATCCTCAGATCTCACTCCCGATTACCAGTAACCATCCTCAGATCTCACTCCGGATTACCAGTGACCATCCTCAGATCTCACTGCCGATTATAGGTGACCATCCTCAGATCTCACTCCCAATTACCAGTGACCATCCTCAGATCTCACTCCCAATTACCAGTAACAATCCTCAGATCTCACTCCGGAATACCAGTGACCATCCTCAGATCTCACTGCCGATTATCAGTGACCATCCACAGATCTCACTCTCAATTACCAGTGACAATCCTCAGATCTCACTCCCGATTACCAGTGACCATCCTCAGATCTCACTCCGCATTACCAGTGACCATCCTCAGATCTCACTCCGGATTACCAGTGACCATCCTCAAATCTCACTCCCGATTACCAGTGCCCATCCTCAGATTTCACTCCGGATTACCACTAATCATCCTCAGATCTCACTCCCAATTACCAGTGACCATCCTCAGATCTCACTCCCAATTACCAGTGACCGTCCTCAGATCTCACTCCCGATTACCAGTGACCATCCTCAGATCTCACTCCCGATTATCAGTGACCATCCTCAGATCTCACTCCCGATTACCAGTAACCATCCTCAGATCTCACTCCCGATTACCAGTGACCATCCTCAGATCTCACTCCGGATTACCAGTGACCATCCTCAGATCTCACTCCCGATTACCAGTGACCATCCTCAGATCTCACTCCCGATTACCAGTGACCATCCTCAGATCTCACTCCCGATTACCAGTAACCATCCTCAGATCTCACTCTCAATTACCAGTGACCATCCTCAGATCTCACTGCCAATTACCAGTAACCATCCTCAGATCTCACTCCCGATTACCAGTGACCATCCTCAGATCTCACTCCGGATTACCAGTGACCATCCTCAGATCACACTCCCGATTATCAGTAACCGTCCTCAGATCTCACTCTCAATTACCAGTGACCATCCTCAGATCTCACTCCCGATTACCAGTAACCATTCTCAGATCTCACTGCCGATTACCAGTGACCATCCTCAGATCTCACTCCCGATTACCAGTGACCATCCTCAGATCTCACTGCCGATTATTAGTGACCATCCTCAGATCTCACTCACAATTACCAGTGACCATCCTCGGATCTCACTCCCAATTACCAGTAACCATCCTCAGATCTCACTGCCGATTATCAGTGACCATCCACAGATCTCACTCCCGATTGCCAGTGACCATCCTCAGATCTCACTCCCGATTACCAGTGACCATCCTCAGATATCACTCCCGATTACCAGTGACCATCCTCAGATCTCACTCCCGATTACCAGAAACCATCCTCAGATCTCACTCCCGAATACCAGTGACCATCCTCAGATCTCACTCCCGATTACCAGTAACCATCCTCAGATCTCACTCTCAATTACCAGTGACCATCCTCAGATCTCCCTCCCAATTACCAGTAACCATCCTCAGATCTCACTCCCGATTACCAGTGACCATCCTCAGATCTCACTCCCGATTACCAGTGACCATCCGCAGATCTCACTCCGGATTACCAGTGACCATCCTCAGATCTCACTCCCGATTACCAGTAACTATCCTCAGATCTCACTCCGCATTACCAGTAACCATCCTCAGATCTCACTCCGGATTACCAGTGACCATCCTCAAATCTCACTCCCGATTACCAGTGACCATCCTCAGATCTCACTCCGGATTACCAGTAACCATCCTCAGATCTCACTCCCGATTACCAGTAACCATCCTCAGATCTCACTCCCGATTACCAGGAACCATCCTCAGATCTCACTCCGGATTACCAGTGAACATCCTCAGATTTCACGCCGGATTACCACTAATCATCCTCAGATCTCACTCCCAATTACCAGTGACCATCCTCAGATCTCACTCCCAATTACCAGTGACCAACCTCAGATCTCACTCCCGATTACCAGTGACCATCCTCAGATCTCACTGCGGATTACCAGTGCCCATCCTCAGATTTCACTCCGGATTACCACTAATCATCCTCAGATCTCACTCCCAATTACCAGTGACCATCCTCAGATCTCACACCCAATTACCAGTGACCGTCCTCAGATCTCACTCCCGATTACCAGTGACCATCCTCAGATCTCACTCCCGATTATCAGTGACCATCCTCAGATCTCACTCCCGATTACCAGTAAGCATCCTCAGATCTCACTCCCGATTACCAGTGACCATCCTCAGATCTCACTCCGGATTACCAGTGACCATCCTCAGATCTCACTCCCGATTACCAGTGACCATCCTCAGATCTCACTCCCGATTACCAGTGACCATCCTCAGATCTCACTCCCGATTACCAGTAACCATCCTCAGATCTCACTCTCAATTACCAGTGACCATCCTCAGATCTCACTGCCAATTACCAGTAACCATCCTCAGATCTCACTCCCAATTACCAGTAACCATCCTCAGATCTCACTGCCGATTATCAGTGACCATCCACAGATCTCACTCCCGATTACCAGTGACCATCCTCAGATCTCACTCCCGATTACCAGTGACCATCCTCAGATATCACTCCCGATTACCAGTGACCATCCTCAGATCTCATTCCCGATTACCAGAAACCATCCTCAGATCTCACTCCCGAATACCAGTGACCATCCTCAGATCTCACTCCCGATTACCAGTAACCATCCTCAGATCTCACTCTCAATTACCAGTGACCATCCTCAGATCTCCCTCCCAATTACCAGTAACCATCCTCAGATCTCACTCCCGATTACCAGTGACCATCCTCAGATCTCACTCCCGATTACCAGTGACCATCCGCAGATCTCACTCCGGATTACCAGTGACCATCCTCAGATCTCACTCCCGATTACCAGTAACTATCCTCAGATCTCACTCCCGATTACCAGTGACCATCCTCAGATCTCACTCCCGATTACCAGTAACCATCCTCAGATCTCACTCCCGATTACCAGTGACCATCCTCAGATCTCACTCCCGATTACCAGAAACCATCCTCAGATCTCACTCCCGAATACCAGTGACCATCCTCAGATCTCACTCCCGATTACCAGTAACCATCCTCAGATCTCACTCTCAATTACCAGTGACCATCCTCAGATCTCCCTCCCAATTACCAGTAACCATCCTCAGATCTCACTCCCGATTACCAGTGACCATCCTCAGATCTCACTCCCGATTACCAGTGACCATCCGCAGATCTCACTCCGGATTACCAGTGACCATCCTCAGATCTCACTCCCGATTACCAGTAACTATCCTCAGATCTCACTCCGCATTACCAGTAACCATCCTCAGATCTCACTCCGGATTACCAGTGACCATCCTCAAATCTCACTCCCGATTACCAGTGACCATCCTCAGATCTCACTCCGGATTACCAGTAACCATCCTCAGATCTCACTCCCGATTACCAGTAACCATCCTCAGATCTCACTCCCGATTACCAGGAACCATCCTCAGATCTCACTCCGGATTACCAGTGAACATCCTCAGATTTCACGCCGGATTACCACTAATCATCCTCAGATCTCACTCCCAATTACCAGTGACCATCCTCAGATCTCACTCCCAATTACCAGTGACCATCCTCAGATCTCACTCCCGATTACCAGTGACCATCCTCAGATCTCACTGCGGATTACCAGTGCCCATCCTCAGATTTCACTCCGGATTACCACTAATCATCCTCAGATCTCACTCCCAATTACCAGTGACCATCCTCAGATCTCACACCCAATTACCAGTGACCGTCCTCAGATCTCACTCCCGATTACCAGTGACCATCCTCAGATCTCACTCCCGATTATCAGTGACCATCCTCAGATCTCACTCCCGATTACCAGTAAGCATCCTCAGATCTCACTCCCGATTACCAGTGACCATCCTCAGATCTCACTCCGGATTACCAGTGACCATCCTCAGATCTCACTCCCGATTACCAGTGACCATCCTCAGATCTCACTCCCGATTACCAGTAACCATCCTCAGATCTCACTCTCAATTACCAGTGACCATCCTCAGATCTCACTGCCAATTACCAGTAACCATCCTCAGATCTCACTCCCAATTACCAGTAACCATCCTCAGATCTCACTGCCGATTATCAGTGACCATCCACAGATCTCACTCCCGATTACCAGTGACCATCCTCAGATCTCACTCCCGATTACCAGTGACCATCCTCAGATATCACTCCCGATTACCAGTGACCATCCTCAGATCTCATTCCCGATTACCAGAAACCATCCTCAGATCTCACTCCCGAATACCAGTGACCATCCTCAGATCTCACTCCCGATTACCAGTAACCATCCTCAGATCTCACTCTCAATTACCAGTGACCATCCTCAGATCTCCCTCCCAATTACCAGTAACCATCCTCAGATCTCACTCCCGATTACCAGTGACCATCCTCAGATCTCACTCCCGATTACCAGTGACCATCCGCAGATCTCACTCCGGATTACCAGTGACCATCCTCAGATCTCACTCCCGATTACCAGTAACTATCCTCAGATCTCACTCCCGATTACCAGTGACCATCCTCAGATCTCACTCCCGATTACCAGTAACCATCCTCAGATCTCACTCCCGATTACCAGTGACCATCCTCAGATCTCACTCCCGATTACCAGTGACCATCCTCAGATCTCACTGCCGATTATAGGTGACCATCCTCAGATCTCACTCCCGATTACCAGTGTCCATCCTCAGATCTCACTCCGGATTACCAGTGACCATCCTCAGATCTCACTCCTTATTACCAGTGACCACCCTGAGATCTCACTGCCGATTACCAGTGACCATCCTCAGATCTCACTCCCGATTACCAGTAACCATCCTCAGATCTCACTCTCAATTACCAGTGACCATCCTCAGATCTCACTCCCAATTACCAGTAACCATCCTCAGATCTCACTCCCGATTACCAGTGACCATCCTCAGATCTCACTCCCGATTACCAGTGACAATCCTCAGATCTCACTCCCGATTACCAGTAACCATCCTCAGATCCCACTCCCGATTACCAGTGACCATCCTCAGATCTCACTCCCGATTACCAGTAACCATCCTCAGATCTCACTCCCGATTACCAGTGACCATCCTCAGATCTCACTCCCGATTACCAGTGACCATCCTCAGATCTCACTGACGATTATAGGTGACCATCCTCAGATCTCACTCCCGATTACCAGTGTCCATCCTCAGATCTCACTCCGGATTACCAGTGACCATCCTCAGATCTCCCTCCCGATTACCAGTGAACACCCTCAGATCTCACTGCCGATTACCAGTGACCATCCTCAGATCTCACTACGGATTACCAGTGACCATCCTCAGATCTCACTCCCGATTACCAGTAACCATCCTCAGATCTCACTGCCGATTATCAGTGACCATCCTCAGATCTCACTCCCGATTACCAGTGACCATCCTCAGATCTCACTCCGGATTACCAGTGACCATCCTCAGATCTCACTCCCGATTACCAGTAACCATCCTCAGATCTCACTCCGGATTACCAGTGACCATCCTCAGATCTCACTGCCGATTACCAGTGACCATCCTCAGATCTCACTGCCGATTACCAGTGACCATCCTCAGATCTCACTCCCGATTACCAGTGACCATCCTCAGATCTCACTCCCGATTACCAGTGACCATCCTCAGATCTCACTCCGGATTACCAGTGACCATCCTCAGATCTCACTCCCGATTACCAGTGACCATCCTCAGATCTCACTCCCGATTACCTGTGACCATCCTCAGATCTCACTCCCGATTACCAGTAACCATCCTCAGATCTCACTCTCAATTACCAGTGACCATCCTCAGATCTCACTGCCAATTACCAGTAACCATCCTCAGATCTCACTCCCGATTACCAGTGACCATCCTCAGATCTCACTCCGGATTACCAGTGACCATCCTCAGATCTCACTCCCGATTACCAGTAACGATCCTCAGATCTCACTCCCGATTACCAGTGACCATCCTCAGATCTCACTCCCGATTACCAGTGACCATCCTCAGATCTCACTGCCGATTATAGGTGACCATCCTCAGATCTCACTCCGGATTACCAGTGACCATCTTCAGATCTCACTCCCGATTACCAGTAACCATCCTCAGATCTCACTCCCGATTACCAGTGACCATCCTCAATTCTCACTCCCGATTACCAGTAACCATCCTCAGATCTCACTCCGGATTACCAGTGACCATCCTCAGATCTCACTCCCGATTACCAGTGACCATCCTCAGATCTCACTGCCGATTATAGGTGACCATCCTCAGATCTCACTCCCGATTACCAGTGTCCATGCTCAGATCTCACTCCGGATTACCAGTGACCATCCTCAGATCTCACTCCCGATTACCAGTGACCACCCTCAGATCTCACTGCCGATTACCAGTAACCATCCTCAGATCTCACTCCGGATTACCAGTGACCATCCTCAGATCTCACTGCCGATTACCAGTGACCATCCTCAGATCTCACTGCCGATTACCAGTGACCATCCTCAGATCTCACTGCCGATTATAGGTGACCATCCTCAGATCTCACTCCCGATTACCAGTGACCATCCTCAATTCTCACTCCCGATTACCAGTAACCATCCTCAGATCTCACTCCGGATTACCAGTGACCATCCTCATATCTCACTCCCGATTACCAGTGACCATCCTCAGATCTCACTGCCGATTATAGGTGACCATCCTCAGATCTCACTCCCGATTACCAGTGTCCATCCTCAGATCTCACTCCGGATTACCAGTGACCATCCTCAGATCTCACTCCCGATTACCAGTGACCACCCTCAGATCTCACTGCCGATTACCCGTGACCATCCTCAGATCTCACTCCGGATTACCAGTGACCATCCTCAGATCTCACTCCCGATTACCAGTAACCATCCTCATATCTCACTGCCGATTATCAGTGACCATCCTCAGATCTCACTCCCGATTACCAGTGACCATCCTCATATCTCACTCCGGATTACCAGTGACCATCCTCAGATCTCACTCCCGATTACCAGTAACCATCCTCAGATCTCACTCCGGATTACCAGTGACCATCCTCAGATCTCACTGCCGATTACCAGTGACCATCCTCAGATCTCACTGCCGATTACCAGTGACCATCCTCAGATCTCACTCCCGATTATCAGTGACCATCCTCAGATCTCACTCCCTATTACCAGTGACCATCCTCAGATCTCACTCCCGATTACCAGTGACCATCCTCAGATCTCACTCCCGATTACCAGTGACCATCCTCAGATCTCACTCCGGATTACCAGTGACCATCCTCAGATCTCACTCCCGATTACCACTGACCATCCTCAGATCTCACTCCCGATTACCAGTGACCATCCTCAGATCTCACTCCCGATTACCAGTAACCATCCACAGATCTCACTCTCGATTACCAGTGACCATCCTCAGATCTCACTGCCAATTACCAGTAACCATCCTCAGATCTCACTCCCGATTACCAGTGACCATCCTCAGATCTCACTCCGGATTACCAGTGACCATCCTCAGATCTCACTCCCGATTACCAGTAACCATCCTCAGATCTCACTCCCGATTACCAGTGACGATCCTCAGATCTCTCTCCCGATTACCAGTGACCATCCTCAGATCTCACTGCCGATTATAGGTGACCATCCTCAGATCTCACTCCCGATTACCAGTGTCCATCCTCAGATCTCACTCCGGATTACCAGTGACCATCCTCAGATCTCACTCCCGATTACCAGTAACCATCCTCAGATCTCACTCCCGATTACCAGTGACCATCCTCAGATCTCACTCCCGATTACCAGTGACCATCCTCAGATCTCACTGCCGATTATAGGTGACCATCCTCAGATCTCACTCCCGATTACCAGTGTCCATCCTCAGATCTCACTCCGGATTACCAGTGACCATCCTCAGATCTCACTCCTTATTACCAGTGACCACCCTGAGATCTCACTGCCGATTACCAGTGACCATCCTCAGATCTCACTCCCGATTATCAGTAACCATCCTCAGATCTCACTCTCAATTACCAGTGACCATCCTCAGATCTCACTCCCAATTACCAGTAACCATCCTCAGATCTCACTCCCGATTACCAGTGACCATCCTCAGATCTCACTCCCGATTACCAGTGACCATCCGCAGATCTCACTCCGGATTACCAGTGACCATCCTCAGTTCTCACTCCCGATTACCAGTAACCATCCTCAGATCTCACTCCCGATTACCAGTAACCATCCTCAGATCTCACTCCCGATTACCAGTGACCATCCTCAGATCTCACTCCCGATTACCAGTGACCATCCTCAGATCTCACTGCCGATAATAGGTGACCATCCTCAGATCTCACTCCCGATTACCAGTGTCCATCCTCAGATCTCACTCCGGATTACCAGTGACCATCCTCAGATCTCCCTCCCGATTACCAGTGAACACCCTCAGATCTCACTGCCGATTACCAGTGACCATCCTCAGATCTCACTCCGGATTACCAGTGACCATCCTCAGATCTCACTCCCGATTACCAGTAACCATCCTCAGATCTCACTGCCGATTATCAGTGACCATCCTCAGATCTCACTCCCGATTACCAGTGACCATCCTCAGATCTCACTCCGGATTACCAGTGACCATCCTCAGATCTCACTCCCGATTACCAGTAACCATCCTCAGATCTCACTCCGGATTACCAGTGACCATCCTCAGATCTCACTGCCGATTACCAATGACCATCCTCAGATCTCACTGCCGATTACCAGTGACCATCCTCAGATCTCACTCCCGATTACCAGTGACCATCCTCAGATCTCACTCCCGATTACCAGTGACCATCCTCAGATCTCACTCCCGATTACCAGTGACCATCCTCAGATCTCACTCCGGATTACCAGTGACCATCCTCAGATCTCACTCCCGATTACCAGTGACCATCCTCAGATCTCACTCCCGATTACCAGTGACCATCCTCAGATCTCACTCTCAATTACCAGTGACCATCCTCAGATCTCACTGCCAATTACCAGTAACAATCCTCAGATCTCACTCCCGATTACCAGTGACCATCCTCAGATCTCACTCCGGATTACCAGTGACCATCCTCAGATCTCACTCCCGATTACCAGTAACTATCCTCAGATCTCACTCCCGATTACCAGTGACCATCCTCAGATCTCACTCCCGATTACCAGTGACCATCCTCAGATCTCACTGCCGATTATAGGTGACCATCCTCAGATCTCACTCCGGATTACCAGTGACCATCTTCAGATCTCACTCCCGATTACCAGTAACCATCCTCAGATCTCACTCCCGATTACCAGTGACCATCCTCAATTCACACTCCCGATTACCAGTAACCATCCTCAGATCTCACTCCCGATTACCAGTGACCACCCTCAGATCTCACTCCGAATTACCAGTGACCATCCTCAGATCTCACTGCCGATTATAGGTGACCATCCTCAGATCTCACTCCCGATTACCAGTGTCCATCCTCAGATCTCACTCCGGATTACCAGTGACCATCCTCAGATCTCACTCCCGATTACCAGTGACCACCCTCAGATCTCACTGCCGATTACCAGTGACCATCCTCAGATCTCACTCCGGATTACCAGTGACCATCCTCAGATCTCACTCCCGATTACCAGTAACCATCCTCATATCTCACTGCCGATTATCAGTGACCATCCTCAGACCTCACTCCCGATTACAAGTGACCATCCTCATATCTCACTCCGGATTACCAGTGACCATCCTCAGATCTCACTCCCGATTACCAGTAACCATCCTCAGATCTCACTCCGGATTACCAGTGACCATCCTCAGATCTCACTGCCGATTACCAGTGACCATCCTCAGATCTCACTGCCGATTACCAGTGACCATCCTCAGATCTCACTCCCGATTATCAGTGACCATCCTCAGATCTCACTCCGTATTACCAGTGACCATCCTCAGATCTCACTCCCGATTACCAGTGACCATCCTCAGATCTCACTCCCGATTACCAGTGACCATCCTCAGATCTCACTGCCAATTACCAGTAAACATCCTCAGATCTCACTCCCGATTACCAGTGACCATCCTCAGATCTCACTCCGGATTACCAGTGACCATCCTCAGATCTCACTCCCGATTACCAGTAACTATCATCAGATCTCACTCCCGATTACCAGTGACCATCCTCAGATCTCACTCCCGATTACCAGTGACCATCCTCAGATCTCACTGCCGATTATAGGTGACCATCCTCAGATCTCACTCCGGATTACCAGTGACCATCTTCAGATCTCACTCCCGATTACCAGTAACCATCCTCAGATCTCACTCCCGATTACCAGTGACCATCCTCAATTCTCACTCCCGATTACCAGTAACCATCCTCAGATCTCACTCCCGATTACCAGTGACCATCCTCAGATCTCACTCCCGATTACCAGTGACCATCCTCAGATCTCACTGCCGATTATAGGTGACCATCCTCAGATCTCACTCCCGATTACCAGTGACCACCCTCAGATCTCACTGCCGATTACCAGTGACCATCCTCAGATCTCACTCCCGATTACCAGTGACCATCCTCAGATCTCACTCCCGATTACCAGTGACCACCCTCAGATCTCACTGCCGATTACCAGTGACCATCCTCAGATCTCACTCCGGATTACCAGTGACCATCCTCAGATCTCACTCCCGATTACCAGTAACCATCCTCATATCTCACTGCCGATTATCAGTGACCATCCTCAGATCTCACTCCCGATTACAAGTGACCATCCTCATATCTCACTCCGGATTACCAGTGACCATCCTCAGATCTCACTCCCGATTACCAGTAACCATCCTCAGATCTCACTCCGGATTACCAGTGACCATCCTCAGATCTCACTGCCGATTACCAGTGACCATACTCAGATCTCACTGCCGATTACCAGTGACCATCCTCAGATCTCACTCCCGATTATCAGTGACCATCCTCAGATCTCACTCCCTATTACCAGTGACCATCCTCAGATCTCACTCCCGATTACCAGTGACCATCCTCAGATCTCACTCCCGATTACCAGTGACCATCCTCAGATCTCACTCCGGATTACCAGTGACCATTCTCAGATCTCACTCCCGATTACCAGTGACCATCCTCAGATCTCACTCCCGATTACCAGTGATCATCCTCAGATCTCACTCCCGATTACCAGTAACCATCCACAGATCTCACTCTCGATTACCAGTGACCATCCTCAGATCTCACTGCCAATTACCAGTAACCATCCTCAGATCTCACTCCCGATTACCAGTGACCATCCTCAGATCTCACTCCGGATTACCAGTGACCATCCTCAGATCTCACTCCCGATTACCAGTAACCATCCTCAGATCTCACTCCCGATTACCAGTGACGATCCTCAGATCTCACTCCCGATTACCAGTGACCATCCTCAGATCTCACTGCCGATTATAGGTGACCATCCTCAGAACTCACTCCCGATTACCAGTGTCCATCCTCAGATCTCACTCCGGATTACCAGTGACCATCCTCAGATCTCACTCCCGATTACCAGTGACCACCCTCAGATCTCACTGCCGATTACCAGTGACCATCCTCAGATCTCACTCCGGATTACCAGTGACCATCCTCAGATCTCACTCCCGATTACCAGTAACCATCCTCAGATCTCACTGCCGATTATCAGTGACCATCCTCAGATCTCACTCCCGATTACCAGTGACCATCCTCAGATCTCACTCCGGATTACCAGTGACCATCCTCAGACCTCACTCCCGATTACCAGTAACCATCCTCAGATCTCACACCGGATTACCAGTGACCATCCTCAGATCTCACTGCCGATTACCAGTGACCATCCTCAGATCTCACTGCCGATTACCAGTGACCATCCTCAGATCTCACTCTCGATTATCAGTGACCATCCTCAGATCTCACTCCCGATTACCAGTGACCATCCTCAGATCTCACTCCCGTTTTCAAGTGACCATCCTCAGATCTCACTCCCGATTACCAGTGACCATCCTCAGATCTCACTCCGGATTACCAGTGACCATCCTCAGATCTCACTCCCGATTACCAGTGACCATCCTCAGATCTCACTCCCGATTACCAGTGACCATCCTCAGATCTCACTCCCGATTACCAGTAACCATCCTCAGATCTCACTCTCAATTACCAGTGACCATCCTCAGATCTCACTGCCAATTACCAGTAACCATCCTCAGATCTCACTCCCGATTACCAGTGACCATCCTCAGATCTCACTCCGGATTACCAGTGACCATCCTCAGATCTCACTCCCGATTACCAGTCACCATCCTCAGATCTCACTCCCAATTACCAGTGACCATTCTCAGATCTCACTCCCGATTACCGGTAACCATCCTCAGATCTCACTGCCGATTATAGGCGACCATCCTCAGATCTCACTCCCGATTACCAGTGACCATCCTCAGATCTCACTCTCAATTACCAGTGACCATCCTAAGATCTCACTGCCAATTACCAGTAACCATCCTCAGATCTCACTCCCGATTACCAGTGACCATCCTCAGATCTCACTCCGGATTACCAGTGACCATCCTCAGATCTCACTCCCGATTACCAGAAACCATCCTCAGATCTCACTCCCGATTACCAGTAACCATCCTCAGATCTCACTCCGGATTACCAGTGACCATCCTCAGATCTCACTGATGATTATAGGTGACCATCCTCAGATCTCACTCCCAATTACCAGTGACCATCCTCAGATCTCACTTCCAATTACCAGTAACCATCCTCAGATCTCACTCCGGATTACCAGTGACCATCCTCAGATCTCATTGCCGATTATCAGTGACCATCCACAGATCTCACTCTCAATTACCAGTGACAATCCTCAGATCTCACTCCCGATTACCAGTGACCATCCTCAGATCTCACTCCGGATTACCAGTAACAATCCTCAGATCTCACTCCGGATTACCAGTAACCACCCTCAAATCTCACTCCCGATTACCAGTGACCATCCTCAGATCTCACTCCGGATTACCAGTAACCATCCTCAGATCTCACTCCCGATTACCAGTAACCATCCTCAGATCTCACTCCCGATTACCAGGAACCATCCTCAGATCTCACTCCGGATTACCAGTGAACATCCTCAGATTTCAGGCCGGATTACCACTAATCATCCTCAGATCTCACTCCCAATTACCAGTGACCATCCTCAGATCTCACTCCCAATTACCAGTGACCATCCTCAGATCTCACTCCCGATTACCAGTGACCATCCTCAGATCTCAGTCCGGATTTCCAGTGCCCATCCTCAGATTTCACTCCGGATTACCACTAATCATCCTCAGATCTCACTCCCAATTACCAGTGACCATCCTCAGATCTCACTCCCAATTACCAGTGACCATCCTCAGATCTCACTCCCGATTACCAGTGACCACCCTCAGATCTCACTGCCGATTACCAGTGACCATCCTCAGATCTCACTCCGGATTACCAGTGTCCATCCTCAGATCACACTCCCGATTACCAGTAACCATCCTCAGATCTCACTGCCGATTATCAGTGACCATCCTCAGATCTCACTCCCAATTACCAGTGACCATCCTCAGATCTCACTCCCGATTACCAGTGACCATCCTCAGATCTCAGTCCGGATTTCCAGTGCCCATCCTCAGATTTCACTCCGGATTACCACTAATCATCCTCAGATCTCACTCCCAATTACCAGTGACCATCCTCAGATCTCACTCCCAATTACCAGTGACCATCCTCAGATCTCACTCCCGATTACCAGTGACCACCCTCAGATCTCACTGCCGATTACCAGTGACCATCCTCAGATCTCACTCCGGATTACCAGTGACCATCCTCAGATCTCACTCCCGATTACCAGTAACCATCCTCAGATCTCACTGCCGATTATCAGTGACCATCCTCAGATCTCACTCCCGATTACCAGTAACCATCCTCAGATCTCACTCACAATTACCAGTGACCATCCTCAGATCTCACTGCCAATTACCAGTAACCATCCTCAGATCTCACTCCCGATTACCAGTGACCATCCTCAGATCTCACTCCGGATTACCAGTGACCATCCTCAGATCTCACTCCCGATTACCAGTCACCATCCTCAGATCTCACTCCCAATTACCAGTGACCATTCTCAGATCTCACTCCCGATTACCGGTAACCATCCTCAGATCTCACTGCCGATTATAGGTGACCATCCTCAGATCTCACTCCCGATTACCAGTGACCATCCTCAGATCTCACTCTCAATTACCAGTGACCATCCTCAGATCTCACTGCCAATTACCAGTAACCATCCTCAGATCTCACTCCCGATTACCAGTGACCATCCTCAGATCTCACTCCGGATTACCAGTGACCATCCTCAGATCTCACTCCCGATTACCTGAAACCATCCTCAGATCTCACTCCCGATTACCAGTAACCATCCTCAGATCTCACTCCGGATTACCAGTGACCATCCTCAGATCTCACTGCCGATTATAGGTGACCATCCTCAGATCTCACTCCCAATTACCAGTAACCATCCTCAGATCTCACTCCGGATTACCAGTGACCATCCTCAGATCTCATTGCCGATTATCAGTAACCATCCACAGATCTCACTCTCAATTACCAGTGACAATCCTCAGATCTCACTCCCGATTACCAGTGACCATCCTCAGATCTCACTCCGGATTACCAGTAACAATCCTCAGATCTCACTCCGGATTACCAGTAACCACCCTCAAATCTCACTCCCGATTACCAGTGACCATCCTCAGATCTCACTCCGGATTACCAGTAACCATCCTCAGATCTCACTCCCGATTACCAGTAACCATCCTCAGATCTCACTCCCGATTACCAGGAACCATCCTCAGATCTCACTCCGGATTACCAGTGAACATCCTCAGATTTCAGGCCGGATTACCACTAATCATCCTCAGATCTCACTCCCAATTACCAGTGACCATCCTCAGATCTCACTCCCAATTACCAGTGACCATCCTCAGATCTCACTCCCGATTACCAGTGACCATCCTCAGATCTCAGTCCGGATTTCCAGTGCCCATCCTCAGATTTCACTCCGGATTACCACTAATCATCCTCAGATCTCACTCCCAATTACCAGTGATCATCCTCAGATCTCACTCCCAATTACCAGTGACCATCCTCAGATCTCACTCCCGATTACCAGTGACCATCCTCAGATCTCACTCCCGATTATCAGTGACCATCCTCAGATCTCACTCCCGATTACCAGTAACCATCCTCAGATCTCACTCCCGATTACCAGTGACCATCCTCAGATCTCACTCCCGATTACCAGTGACCATCCTCAGATCTCACTCCGGATTACCAGTGACCATCCTCAGATCTCGCTCTCAATTACCAGTGACCATCCTCAGATCTCACTGCCAATTTCCAGTAACCATCCTCAGATCTCACTCCCGATTACCAGTGACCATCCTCAGATCTCACTCCGGATTACCAGTGACCATCCTCAGATCTCACTCCCGATTACCAGTCACCATCCTCAGATCTCACTCCCAATTACCAGTGACCATTCTCAGATCTCACTCCCGATTACCAGTAACCATCCTCAGATCTCACTGCCGATTATAGGTGACCATCCTCAGATCTCACTCCCGATTACCAGTGACCATCCTCAGATCTCACTCCGGATTACCAGTAACAATCCTCAGATCTCACTCCCGATTACCAGTGACCATCCTCAGATCTCACTCCGGATTACCAGTGACCATCCTCAGATCTCACACCCGATTACCAGTAACCATCCTCAGATCTCACTCCCGATTACCAGTAACCATCCTCAGATCTCACTCCGGATTACCAGTGACCATCCTCAGATCTCACTGCCGATTATAGGTGACCATCCTCAGATCTCACTCCCAATTACCAGTGACCATCCTCAGATCTCACTCCCAATTACCAGTAACCATCCTCAGATCTCACTCCGGATTACGAGTGACCATCCTCAGATCTCACTGCCGATTATCAGTGACCATCCACAGATCTCACTCTCAATTACCAGTGACAATCCTCAGATCTCACTCCCGATTACCAGTGACCATCCTCAGATCTCACTCCGGATTACCAGTAACCATCCTCAGATCTCACTCCGGATTACCAGTGACCATCCTCAGATCTCACTCGCGATTACCAGTGACCGTCCTCAGATCTCACTCCGGATTACCAGTAACCATCCTCAGATCTCACTCCCGATTACCAGTAACCATCCTCAGATCTCACTCCCGATTACCAGGAACCATCCTCAGATCTCACTCCCGATTACCAGTGAACATCCTCAGATTTCACGCCGGATTACCACTAATCATCCTCAGATCTCACTCCCAATTACCAGTGACCATCCTCAGATCTCACTCCCAATTACCAGTGACCATCCTCAGATCTCACTCCCGATTACCAGTGACCATCCTCAGATCTCACTCCGGATTACCAGTGCCCATCCTCAGATTTCACTCCGGATTACCTCTAATCATCCTCAGATCTCACTCCCAATTACCAGTGACCATCCTCAAATCTCACTCCCAGTTACCAGTGACCATCCTCAGATCTCACTCCCGATTACCTGTGACCATCCTCAGATCTCATTCCCAATTACCAGTAACCATCCTCAGATCTCACTCTCAATTACCAGTGACCATCCTCAGATCTCACTCTCAATTAGCAGTGACCATCCTCAGATCTCACTCCCGATTACCAGTGACCATCCTCAGATCTCACTGCCGATTATAGGTGACCATCCTCAGATCTCACTCCCGATTACCAGTGACCATCCTCAGATCTCACTCCGGATTACCAGTGACCATCCTCAGATCTCACTCCCGATTACCAGTGACCATCCTCAGAACTCACTCCGGATTACCAGTGACCATCCTCAGATCTCACTCCCAATTACCAGTGACCATCCTCAAATCTCACTCCCAATTACCAGTGACCATCCTCAGATCTCACTCCCGATTACCAGTGACCATCCTCAGATCTCATTCCCAATTACCAGTAACCATCCTCAGATCTCACTCTCAATTACCAGTGACCATCCTCAGATCTCACTCTCAATTAGCAGTGACCATCCTCAGATCTCACTCCCGATTACCAGTGACCATCCTCAGATCTCACTGCCGATTATAGGTGACCATCCTCAGATCTCACTCCCGATTACCAGTGACCATCCTCAGATCTCACTCCGGATTACCAGTGACCATCCTCAGATCTCACTCCCGATTACCAGTGACCATCCTCAGAACTCACTCCGGATTACCAGTGACCATCCTCAGATCTCACTCCCGATTACCAGTGACCATCCTCAGATCTCACTCCGGATTACCAGTGACCATCCTCTGATCTCACTCCCGATTACCAGTGACCATCCTCAGATCTCACTGCCGATTATAGGTGACCATCCTCAGATCTCACTCCCGATTACCAGTGACCATCCTCAGATCTCACTCCCAATTACCAGTGACCATCCTCAGATCTCACTCCCGATTACCAGTAACCATCCTCAGATCTCACTCCCGATTACCAGTGACCATCCTCAGATCTCACTCCCGATTATCAGTGAACATCCTCAGATCTCACTCCCGATTATCAGTGAACATCCTCAGATCTCACTCCCGATTACCAGTAACCATCCTCAGATCTCACTCCCGATTATCAGTGAACATCCTCAGATCTCACTCCCGATTACCAGTAACCATCCTCAGATCTCACTGCCGATTATCAGTGACCACCCTCAGATCTCACTCCCGATTACCAGTGACCATCCTCAAATCTCACTCCCGTTTACCAGTAACCGTCCTCAGATCTCACTCCCGATTACCAGTAACCATCCTCAGATCTCACTCCGGATTACCAGTGACTATCCTCAGATCTCACTCCGGATTACCAGTGACTATCCTCGGATCTCACTCCGGATTACCAGTGACCATCCTCAGATCTCACTCCCTATTACCAGTAACTGTCCTCAGCTTGATTGTGTTCGGGTGAAATGTACCAGGCTTTGTCCTGGGTGTGGAACATGTCTACGTTGGTCGCCATTGAGAGAAATGTTTGCTCTGTGGAAGGAAATCTTGCTGCCTTCTATTTCTCTGACACGTACCGAGAATTGAGAAAGGTAAACACAGGAGCCGGCCCTTCGGTCCACAGTGTCCGCGCGAACCATATCGCCGCACTGAACGGATGTAATCTCCCAGCCGCTGATCCTTCTCCCTACACCCCCTACCCGTACACGTGTCAACTCTCACAACAGTAACCTTGGGCTTCTGCGGTCTCTCATCTCAGAAGCTTTTCCACCATCTGTGCGAATTAACATCAGCGTCTGAACCATCAAAGGCGTCGCATCAT